>NW_007726495.1:556336-564739 GCF_000696425.1 Galeopterus variegatus | reverse complement strand
TAAGGGGCATAAAGAATAAGTATGATTTATAACAATGAATATGCTAATAAAAAATAAATTTTAAAAAAATAAAGATAAACCCCCTTTTGATTAAGATCTGAGTTTCTTGCATCTATTAAATATGGGGTAGGGAATTAGTTAAACTCAAATATCTGGTTCTTAAACCCCTCCCTTTCTACTGCACTGCCCTTCTTACTGGGCATGTCTACTCACTCTGGGTTACAAAACCCCAAAAGATCTCTGTCCCTAAATAAGAGTTAAGAATCAAAGACAGAAATAAGAATAACCTACTTAGAGGATTTATTTTTTGCTTTATGGATCTTGTTCTGAGAAAGTAGAATTCTTCAGATGGGCCCCTTATCTATTGCCATGATTGGAGGAGCAAAGGATAAGGAGTTTTCCAAGATGGCCCTAGGGAATCTATGCGGTAAAACAAAGGGCACCATCTCCTGAGAAACAGGCATGGTATTGACTGTGTTGAGTATGAAGAGGTATCTGTGTATATGAGTATCTGTGACCTATTTCTCTAAGTCTGCTGCATATTTCATAAGCCCTAAAAACTGCTTAATGGTAAATTATAAAAAGGCAAAATTATCCTTTCATTCTTATTTTTTTCTTTTGTTCACAACGTGGCCATGTTAGGAGTAAGTCAGCAATGAGTTGATGCAAGTGTTGTACCAGGTCAGTCCACCCCTTGATAAAAATTACTATAATATGACACAGTCATCATCCAAGTGACTACAACTAGATGATTGCCTGGCATAATTTGCTGAATCACTGCTTCAGGAAATTAAAGTGTTTCTTCATGAGGACAAAATCGCTTAGTGATCTTCCAAGTTGACCAAAAAGAAAAGTAGATGAGGCTTACCCCTGTGGAAAGCATGTTGTGAAGTTTCACAGAGGCAGAGCCTCCATCCCTAGCTTTGGTTGTGAAGTTAGGATCCTCATCCTGATGCCTCTTCCTTCCTTTAACTCATTTCAGCTTCATAACCAGCCATGTGTGAAGGTTCCTTTTTGGACTAAATGCTAACAACATTGATCAACTTAATGTGGCAGAGAACTGCTCACTCTTCTACTTTGCCTGTTCTTTCACTTTTTATACAACATGAAAAGTTAATTGTTTACTAACTCGCTGACCTTAATTTTCATCTTTGTTATAAAGTCCTTAAAGAAAAGCACTGCCTGCTGAGAGAGATATTTCTTATTTTCAAAGAGAATAGGTTTCTCTCAGTGGCAAGTTAGCCCAATGAATATTATTCTCTTTCTTATCAGTAGGCAGCCTCCTTTGGGGAAGAACCATGTACCAGAAATAATATCCTCCAACACTCCCCAGCTGAAAATGAGCATCTTCTAAACTGTTATCTGAGGTAGGACTTTGGAGAGAGAAAGTGACAGGGCAGAACAGGGTAGGGCAAAGCAGGAATTACTTAAATGGTGCATAGTTTCTTCTGACCCAAAACGTGTTATCATCAGAAGCAGAAATTTCACTAAAGCCTGGTTCCAATTCAAAATGCAGAGCAGGTAAAGGGTGTGGACAGCAAGGTGTCAGTGTGAGGATAACCTTTTCACCCACAGAAAGGAGGAGGGCCCTTGCTAAGGCACCAAATTCAAGCAATAGAAGAAAACCTTACCCCATAGTTCTTCTTGTGACTGACCCTGTATACTTACATTGATTGATATGCCAGAAAAGGGATTTTCCTTTGAGTTGCTGCTGGGTTGCTGATAGAACTGAACAAAAACAAGCTAGAGAAATTACTATAGAACTCCACCACTGACAGAACTTCCCCAAATAGTTAGTCCCAGCTTCCTTTATCACATTCTGGATTAACAAAAAGTGACAAGTAATGATTTAGCCACAGACCACCAAGCAAAAATCTGATTACTCTTGGTTGGTTCATATCCTACTTATGAAGATTCTGTTGATACATCCTTAAGGACATATCTGAACTATGGCCATAATTTACTACGCCATTTCAGTTGTAAACTAAATTACCTTCAGTAAACTACCCCACAAATGGCTAAGTTAAAGATTACATCAAAATGTCTTGAAAGTTACATTAATACAAGACCCATTAAATGAAATAGTTAAGGATTCATGCCTAGATTGTCCTTTAATAATGTTTTATTATTTCTTCATATTTATGGGGACCACAGTTACAGTGATGGCTGATGGCTCTGGAGTTTTAACAAACAACCACTCAAGTCCTGAAGAAAATGAGGACCTCAGAGTCCTTTCCCCAGTCTTAGAGTGAATTATGAATCAGCTGACCTACATTAGTACAGCCTTTGACTTAAAAAAAAGTTAAAAAGGCAAGAGAATTTGGGAATAAATCAGCCATCCCCTGAGGACACAGGACAGAGATGAAAACTGGCTGACTTCTTTGAGTTCTCCGAGGGTGATAACCAGGACAAGGAAGCTAAAAAGAACAAAGGCTATTCACAGTAATATAAATGTCTGCTCTGAATTTTAGGCTGTCATACCACAAAGCAAAACTGAGATTTGAGAGTGATCTGCTGTGATTTTTGTCTTCCCAAAGATTGAGTTGCTAGTCAAGCCCTACAGAACAATTGTTTTTAACCAGTGGTGTGTATCTGAATCACCTTTGGATCTTTTTTAAAAAGCTATTTCCTCTCCCTGTATCCCTAAAGGGTCAGTGGGTCTAAGGTGGAATCTGGGTAATTTTTCAGAGCTCTGTACAGGATTTGGAGACACTCTACTGATTGAGAACCATTGCTATGGAGACTTGTTAATTTCCAGAATGACGGTGCTTTTCAAACTTTAATGTGCTTGCGAATCATTTCACCACCACACTCAAACCCAAGACCTTGTTAAAATGAAGATTCTGCCTCATTGGGTCTGGGATGGGGCTGAGCATCTACATTTGTAACAAACTCCCTTGTGAGTCCTATGCTGCTGATGAGGGGACCACACTCTTTGTGGAAAGAAAATAGGCTTTATATCCCAACTTTGGAAGGCTGCCTTCAGGTGGCTGGGCATGGGACAGAGGCAGAAAGCCTGGTGCTGGTTCATGTGTGGTTTGTGGATCAGCTACCACAATAACACCTGAGGCGTTTATTAAAAATTAATATTCCAGGACCTAACCCCAAACAGATCCAATCAGAGTCAGTTAAACAAGCTTTCCTCGTAATTCTTTCATGCACACTAGAATTTGGGAACCACTAAAAGGTAACGAATCATCAGCAATGAAGAATTAAAAGAATTATGAGTCCTATAATTATTCAATGATAAATTATATATTTAAACTCATTATCAAAACATTTTCAGCCTTCTCTGTTTCCTCACTAAAATAGTGAGATGTAAGAATTTGAAAACAATATAACCACCCTGATACATGATTTTGAGAAGTATATACAATAGTACAAACAACACTTCAAATATCATGAAGCTTGCTTATCCCTACATTGACTATGTTGTTACTGCTATGGACTGAATGTTTGTGACCACACCGCCCCCCAGAAAAAAGAAAACTCATATGTTGAAGCCCTAACTCCCAATGTGATGGTATTTGGAAGTGGGGATTTGAAGAGGTAATTACAATAATTTCTCTCATGTCTCTTCTTGTAAGGGCATTTATGAGATACTCAGGATGGGCTTAGTACCCTTATAAGAAGAGACACAACAGAGATTATCTCTCTTTGTGCCATATGAGGACACAGCAGGAAGGCAGCTGTCTGCAAACCAGGAAGAGGGCTCTCATCAGGAAACCAGTCAACTTACATCTTGGTCTTAGACTTCCCAGAATCCAGAACTGTGAAGAAAGAATGTCTGTTGTGTAAACCACTCAGTCTATGGTATTTGTGCCCAAGTTGACTAAGACACTCACACATGAGACTGTTCCCAGAATTGTCATACTTCGGGGTCACTTATGATCTGTTCTAACCTATTTTCCCAACTGCTCTTCTTTGACCACCAGCCCCTCATACACACCTTCTTTGTCTGGCCTGCAGGCTTAATACATTTTCCATCCCGGCCAGGAAAAAATCATTCTTAATTTTCCCTAGTGAATATTGCTCTGTAACTGATACTCTGAACTCCAAGTCCCTAAATATTATTTCTAACACCAAAATAGGAACTGATAAAATTGAAAAACCAAAATGATTTTTTTCTCCAAAGTACTAATCAGAATTGAATGCTACTTTCCTGCATATGAAAAAATAGAGAAAATCTACATCTAAAAAATTTGAGTGGATAGATAATTTTAAATTGAGGCTGTAGTCTGGCATTACAAAATAGGGACCTGGAAATAATTTGTTTAATTGAATAATTCAGTCCTTAAAATATTTTATTCTCCCATACACAAGCTAGAAGTTTTAAAAGAGTCACCTGTGCATGAAATTTTATTCTCTTAAGTGTATTAAATTAAATATATAAGTACACATAATACATTCTGCAAAATGTTCTATCTATCTTTAGGGTGCTTTTCATGTAATTGACTATTACAGATTTGAAAAATATCCATTAGCCAACCATTTCTCACAATTTAATCTGGAAAATGTTTGATGGGACTGTATCATGCTCACCTATTCGTTCTTACTTCCTTTTCACAGTCATGTTTCCTGTGTTCAAATCTCTTCTTGATAAAAACGTAAGAGATTGCTATAACACATGATCAAGGGTCAGAGAGGAGTGGGCTTATTCTACTGGGAGAGTGGCTAGGTTGCTAGTTGAGTTTCCTAGGGCTGCTGTAACAAATTACCAAAAACTTGGTGGCTTACAACAACACAAATTTATTATCTTACAGTTCTGGAGATCAGAAATCCAGAATGCGTCTTACCAACTAAAAGTGTTAGTGGCGGAATCTGTTTCCTTGCCAATTCTGCCTTTTAGAGGCAATCTCCATTCCGTGGCTTGTGGTGTCATCCTCCACTTTCAAAGTACGTCACTCCAACCTCTGCTCCTCTCGTCACAAGCCAGCTCTCCTGTCTCTGCTTCCATCATCACATCACCTTCTCTTACTTTGACTCTCTTGACTTCTTCTTTGAAGGACCCTTCTAATTACATTAAGCCCACCTGGATAACCCAGGACTATCTCACCATCTCAAGATCCATAACTTTATAATATTTGCAGAGTCCCTTTTGCCAGGTAAGGTAATATATTCACATGTTCTGGGGATTAAAACAGAATTATCCAGCTACCACAGTTACTGAGATAGGGATTGAGGAATGAAGAGGTTCTGTACTGAGAGAATGGCAGTCTGTGTAAAGAACAGATGTTCCACCACTCCACGGCTATTAAGCCAGATCTGATTTTTTGTTTTCCTATACTTTCTAAACTATCTAATAATGTTATATTTTAAAATTGAAAAGAAAACAATTTAATTTTTTTTATTTTTAAATTTAAAAAAAATAAACATATACCCTGCAAGTTTTAGTCTCAAAAAGGGGAACCTCTAGATACAGAGGGAAGTCAAGATGGTGCAGTCCCGACTCAAGCATTCATGGTTTCTTTGGGAAATATCTCATGAGGGACGGTTATTAGCACAACACAATTCTTAGAAAATGTTGCTCAATCTTTAATATTCTGAATCAAGCATGGAAATATTCTCCCTTAAGAGCCCTTAGGATATCTTATATCTTGGTCATACTTAGAACATTTAAAGTTCACTTTATTAAATGTTTAGAAGTAAAAAAAAAAAAAATTAAACAAAGAACATCAAATATTTATGTAATCTGGTTTAAACAATCTGATTTAATCTTTGAAGTTCATATCAGAGTTTTGCCCTCTCTTAGATCCTGGCTAATATGCACTAGGCAGAATTATCACAACCATCACTCAGGGCCTCAAACCTAGACATTTACTCTTCTCAGAGTATAGATCCCCAGCCAATGAGGCTGCTGCCCCTAACTTTCCTGTCCAAGGAGGGGCGTTCCAAGTTCCTCACCTAAAGCCACGCCTTCACAAGATAATTGACACCCAAAACTGTCATTCTTAGCTTTCCTACTTTCTAGCTACAGTGGCCCCTTTACCACTAGCATGCACAAACTCACACAAATACCTCTCACTTCCATCAAGGGCTTAGTCTTACCAACCTACATCAAGGCCCAGGACTTAATCTTGTTTGACCATGAGAGGATAATCAAGATTTCAACACAAAATAAATGATAGGAGTTGAGAGCGGCCTCTATATAGAACGAGCTCATATTCAGTTTTGTTCTTGGATATTCCTTCTTCTCTTGCATTATATTTTTTTAGAGAAGTGTCATAAGTTCCCCAAAATATAAAGTGCTGGAGTGAAACTTCCTCTCTCTCTCCAAGCACTTAAGCAATCAATGGAGGTGGGGAGCTAACTGGAATTGATGAGGGTCTGAAATTCAAAAGGACAGATTCCCTTCATGCAGTAGATTGCTTTATATTGCTTTATATTGCTTTACCTTGGCTTTTTATTGGAATCATTTGGGAGCTTAAAAAAATACCACCCACCATCCAAGGTTCTAATATAATTGGTCTGGGTTGCATGCTAGGTACTGGGAATTTAAAGAGCTTTCTAAATCATTCTAATATGCAGCCGAGGCTGAGAGCAGGAATTTTCAGACTTTGTACTATTGACATTTGGGAGTGGACAATCATTTGTTGTGGGTGGTTGTCCTACGTATTGTGGGATGTGTAGCAGCATCCCTGTCCTCTGCTCAGTTATTATCATCCCCTCCAAGTCTTAACAATCATAAATGTCTCCTGAGGGGTCAAATTGCCTGCAGTTGAGAACCACTGTCCTAGAATGAAGAAGACTGCTGCTCAATGTGGTTCAAACTCTTCAGTTTTAATTCTTGTGAGTTAAGATACAGCCAATAAGCATCAAGTAGGGGGTAAGAGCATTGTTTTGGTGTCAAATGTCTAGGGTGAAACGAGGCTCCACTTGTCAGTTGTGTGACCTGGGGCAAGTTGCTCAATTTCTCTGTGCCAGTTGTGAAATCAGCCCAATATGTGCACATATCTTGTATAATTGTTATGGGAATTATATGAGCTAATACCTGTAAAACCTTTAAGAATACTGCCTATATCATATAGTGAGTGCTCATAAAATGTTATCTTCTATTGTTGTTATTGTCTCTCCTATGCTCCATCTATATCCATGATGAAAAGAGATAGAACTGAGACTCTCACTTTAGCTTCTTCCAGTGACTCAATAGTATAAGGCAAGCCAGAGTCCTCCTGGCAGGTGACAAGATCCAGACCTGCTTTGTCTGATAGCCCAGAATGTGGGAGTTTTGGGCCAATTGATTGCCTGGCCAATCAATAAAATAGGCAGATTGGTTCCTACTTGCCTATCAGTTCCTTTAGTCTGGAGGAGAAGCAATGACTCTTACACACTGCTTACAACCTTGCCAAACACATACATGCGTGCACACACACATGTATGCACACACACAAACACAAAATGCTTCAAAATGTCATATTACTTTTTGTGACTATGGCTTATGAACACTGTCAATTGATTCATACACTTAGCCCACATTTATTGAATACCTACTAACTGTCAAGGAGGTATGTAGCTCTAATCCAATCCAATCACATGTCCCCTTTTTTCATGAAAATAGGAATTTAAAATTTGACAAAACAATCGAGGTTCACGTCAGCAGAGTAGTTAAACATCTACTGAATCACATATGATATTATTGGTCATATGCATATACACCTCCATTTTTCCCAAAGATTTTTCAGTTTTAAAATCTAAGACATGCTTATGTTCACATTCTAAATAAGGAATAACCTCAATTTATAGTTATTTGGCTATATTTAATCCCATCCTTTAAAAAAAATCACAATCCTGTACAAAACTTCAGTTACATAGCAAGAATAAGTTCAAGAGATCTATTGCACAACATGGTGACTATATTTAATAACAATGTATTATATACTTGAAAATTACTAAGGGAGTAGATTTTAAGTGTTCTTACCACAAAAAAAAGTGAGGTAATATATATGTCAATGAACTCAATTTAGCCATTCCACAATATATAACATATTCCAAAACGTTATATTGTACACAATAAATATGTAAAATTTTTGTCAATTAAAATAATTAGTGTATTAATTTTTAAAACTCACAACCCTGAATTGTGATTTAAATTGAGCATGTTGTCCAAATTTTGTAGTTTATCAATTTTCAAATTTTTCAAGTTTTAAAACTTCATACATTCAGTAGATATTTGTAAATTTTCTTTATTTGGGCTAGATTTATCTTTACTTCCTCTAATTTTATCCATCTGAAATAAATCTTAAGCACCTTAAACTGGCAACTTCCTTTGGATCAAACATTTCTGAATATTTCCCTTGTTACCTCCTGCAACTTGCTGTCAGGATTGTGAGGGATAGAGACCCAGTCTCATTATTTAAATTTTCATAAGATAACAGATATGAAAAAGCTTTATAACTGTAAGGG
>NW_007726495.1:542396-555558 GCF_000696425.1 Galeopterus variegatus | reverse complement strand
TAAATCAACAACCTTAACAAGTGTGACAATAATTATCCACAGGAAACAGTAATAAATGGAAAATTAGAACACTGAACAGCAATTGCATGTAAACAGTAATGATGAAGATCAGAATTTTAACAAAATTCTAAGATCCTTGTATGACTCTGGAGGAAGATAAAAATATTGGTTAACTTTTGAATTTTATAAATATGCATGTTAAAATAGCTAGGGCAATCACTAAAAAATAAAATGGAGCATATACTTTGCAATGAATAGAGGGAGAAAACTATAGGAAAAAAACAAGAAGCCTCAATTAACCAAATAATGACAAGAAAGGAGAAACGAAAAAGAAACAGAATGTATCATACATAAAGAAGTGCTCAATTAAATCAAAGAGAACTCATTGTCAAAAACCCTTTTTTGATCTAAAATCAAACATTTTCAGAGAACATATTTCTTCGGGGAAAGGATAAAAAGAAAAAAAAATGCACGGAAGAAAAATAATTAACTGTGGAAATGCAAAATCATACATGACTGGGTTCATACACAAAAAAGCATGTTACAGTCCCAAGATATTTCCACAAATTACAAGAAGCCAAAGAGAAACACTTTCATCTCATAATTTCTAAATGTTTCCAGGGAGATTTTTTTTTTGCCTGAATTAATATTAATGATTGCTATAATTTTTTACTTTACCTTAAATATATAGAATTTGACCTATTCAAAAGTTAATTTCTTGGTAGAATAAATAGTCTTAAATGGAAACTTTATACATTTTAAGACAGAACTTAAATGATTTTGTTTAAGTATAAATAACATGGGAATAGTGCCCTGACTCTAGTTAAATCGAGAGTTAGGGGCTTATAATAGTAATAGGTTTGGCTGTGAGTAATGGAGACTTAGAAAATAGAAGATTAAACAAGATGTAAATTTATTTCTCTCTCGTAAAAGCTGTCCACACATGGGCAGACCAGAGGTGGTGTTTTGGCTTCACACTGCTGTCAAGGACCCTGGCTCTCATCTTTCTGGCTTACCGGAATGATTCTTGTATCTTCAGTTATCAAGTACAAGTTCCAGCAATCAGGCAGAAGAAAGACAGTAAATATAAAGGGCCATCACCTACCTTTAAAAAGCATGTTTCTAGAAAATTCACACAACACTTTTGCTTACATCCCAGTGGCCAGATCTTAGACATATGCCTATAATTTATCTGCCAAAAATGCTGGGAAATGTAAGCTTCTGGGGGTACCACTGCCACTCCCAACATATCTGAGCAACATTAATTAAGGAGAAAGGATAGAATGGATGTTGGGTTAGGCAACCACAGTCTCTGACCTAAGGCCAACCTGTGTGTCCAAGCAAGTCTGTAGGTAGCCCCCAATTCAAAACATCTCATTGTAAAGCAACCTGCATTTACAAGTGACCTGCTTCTACTGTTGGAGGAGACTTTGTAAAACGTAATGAAATTAGACAAAAAAAAGCAAGAAAATGTGTAATAGACTTTTACCCTAATAGGGACACTAAGTGACAGCTCCAAGGGGGACCTTTTGAATGCAACATTTTCTGGGAGCAGGCGAGCACAGCTCACGTGCTTTGCAGTGGTTCTAACCCAGAGAACCACTTACTAGCTCATCTGTGCAAAATCCATCCCTAATAAAGCCTGATATTTTGTGTTTTTTGTGGGTTTTTCTTTTTCATTTTTTAGCAACAGTGTTTAAAATTCCCTAATTACCAACCCAGCATCTTCTTTTTAAAATATTAATAGCTGCGGAATGGTTATGGGCCATCAGTCATTTACTAATGTGGACTGGCTTAATTACATTAATTTTCTAATGGCTGACAAAGATCAGCTCCTTTGCAGAAAGGAGACTACAGTTTGGGGCCAGAGGAGGTCAGTAAATCACTTTAGAAGACCAAGCCTTTGTTCTGCCCCTCAATTGAAATGCTGCAGAGGCATAGCCTGAAGTCATTAGACGTCAGGAGTAGAGTCGCACAGGGTACTGGAGAGGAGTACAGGAAAAAAGGTAGATTGACAGAAAATTAAAACTTAACCATTTCAAAAATTTGCCTAAAATAGTCAGAATACCAGGAATTGGTAAGAAAAAAATTTCCTCTCTCTGGAGCACTCTATTATTCCTTGCCACCAGGGAAAGCTCACTCAGGTTACTATCATAAACATGTAGTTTGGGTACATTGGTACATTGTGGGTTCAGTATATTTTGAAAGGGAGCATTCCAAACAACCAAAGGGGAAATAAAATTTTGCTTCATAGTCTCTACATAAATTAGGGATTGCCTGCATTCAGCATATCTTCTAAACCAGTAAATTATTACTCTTGTTCTTGTCATTGCTGTTGAGGAAGTCTTTTACATACACAATTGTCTGTAGGAGAACAAATATGAAACAGAAAAAGAAGAAAGCAGTTCTGGATGAATCAGAAACCAGAAGCTCAACCTCAGCCCTAACCCCCAAGCCCCATCCCAAGGACAGACCTTGAGAATCACTATTCTGGACCAAGAAGCACCAATGGCTCAAAATAATCCCAGAGCTTACAATTCCTTGGTGAGAAACATAAGCACTCCCTTTCCACTCTGCAATGACTGTGCAATCATGTTGAATGACAGGGATCAAAGGCACGTTTCCCAATGCTGTCGGTGTTCAGTGTTCATCAATGAATGAACTCCGAACACTACAGATTGAATCAAATTTTACATTTTCAAAGAATTTTTGTACACATGAATCTTGTATAGTATATTACCTATGAGAAAGATAGTACAGGTCTTATTGTGTTCATTTTATTGATAAAGAAATTGAAGCTCAGATCATTTAAGTGACATTGCCAGAAAGTGATGGAGGTGGAGCAAGGGTTCCGATCTTCTGACTTCACAATTTTGGCTGCACTTTATAATCTCCAAAGAAACTTGTAAAANACATATCTGAGCAACATTAATTAAGGAGAAAGGATAGAATGGATGTTGGGTTAGGCAACCACAGTCTCTGACCTAAGGCCAACCTGTGTGTCCAAGCAAGTCTGTAGGTAGCCCCCAATTCAAAACATCTCATTGTAAAGCAACCTGCATTTACAAGTGACCTGCTTCTACTGTTGGAGGAGACTTTGTAAAACGTAATGAAATTAGACAAAAAAAAGCAAGAAAATGTGTAATAGACTTTTACCCTAATAGGGACACTAAGTGACAGCTCCAAGGGGGACCTTTTGAATGCAACATTTTCTGGGAGCAGGCGAGCACAGCTCACGTGCTTTGCAGTGGTTCTAACCCAGAGAACCACTTACTAGCTCATCTGTGCAAAATCCATCCCTAATAAAGCCTGATATTTTGTGTTTTTTGTGGGTTTTTCTTTTTCATTTTTTAGCAACAGTGTTTAAAATTCCCTAATTACCAACCCAGCATCTTCTTTTTAAAATATTAATAGCTGCGGAATGGTTATGGGCCATCAGTCATTTACTAATGTGGACTGGCTTAATTACATTAATTTTCTAATGGCTGACAAAGATCAGCTCCTTTGCAGAAAGGAGACTACAGTTTGGGGCCAGAGGAGGTCAGTAAATCACTTTAGAAGACCAAGCCTTTGTTCTGCCCCTCAATTGAAATGCTGCAGAGGCATAGCCTGAAGTCATTAGACGTCAGGAGTAGAGTCGCACAGGGTACTGGAGAGGAGTACAGGAAAAAAGGTAGATTGACAGAAAATTAAAACTTAACCATTTCAAAAATTTGCCTAAAATAGTCAGAATACCAGGAATTGGTAAGAAAAAAATTTCCTCTCTCTGGAGCACTCTATTATTCCTTGCCACCAGGGAAAGCTCACTCAGGTTACTATCATAAACATGTAGTTTGGGTACATTGGTACATTGTGGGTTCAGTATATTTTGAAAGGGAGCATTCCAAACAACCAAAGGGGAAATAAAATTTTGCTTCATAGTCTCTACATAAATTAGGGATTGCCTGCATTCAGCATATCTTCTAAACCAGTAAATTATTACTCTTGTTCTTGTCATTGCTGTTGAGGAAGTCTTTTACATACACAATTGTCTGTAGGAGAACAAATATGAAACAGAAAAAGAAGAAAGCAGTTCTGGATGAATCAGAAACCAGAAGCTCAACCTCAGCCCTAACCCCCAAGCCCCATCCCAAGGACAGACCTTGAGAATCACTATTCTGGACCAAGAAGCACCAATGGCTCAAAATAATCCCAGAGCTTACAATTCCTTGGTGAGAAACATAAGCACTCCCTTTCCACTCTGCAATGACTGTGCAATCATGTTGAATGACAGGGATCAAAGGCACGTTTCCCAATGCTGTCGGTGTTCAGTGTTCATCAATGAATGAACTCCGAACACTACAGATTGAATCAAATTTTACATTTTCAAAGAATTTTTGTACACATGAATCTTGTATAGTATATTACCTATGAGAAAGATAGTACAGGTCTTATTGTGTTCATTTTATTGATAAAGAAATTGAAGCTCAGATCATTTAAGTGACTGTAAAAAGTGACATTGCCAGAAAGTGATGGAGGTGGAGCAAGGATACAGGTCTTATTGTGTTCATTTTATTGATAAAGAAATTGAAGCTCAGATCATTTAAGTGACATTGCCAGAAAGTGATGGAGGTGGAGCAAGGGTTCCGATCTTCTGACTTCACAATTTTGGCTGCACTTTATAATCTCCAAAGAAACTTGTAAAAAGAAATGCCAAGGATTTGGAGAGAATGGTTATGGTGGCTACCTATATCCAACTAAATCTGATAGCACAGCGAGGTGAGAAATGCAAACACCCATAGACAATCGCTACAGCAAACCAGTGAACCCCAAAACATGAGCAAGGAAATGGGGGGAACCAGCAGCAGCAAAGACACACATGTTATTCACACTGTGCAAGAGAAAGGCAAGAAGGCAAAGCAGCTTCTAATGGCTCTGAGAACCAGAGAAGCCCAAAGTGCCTATGAACACTTGCTGAAAGGTACAGTCTAACC
Organism: Galeopterus variegatus; assembly: GCF_000696425.1. NCBI lineage: Eukaryota > Metazoa > Chordata > Mammalia > Dermoptera > Cynocephalidae > Galeopterus > Galeopterus variegatus. The sequence goes on along the minus strand of NW_007726495.1, from coordinate 550,585 downwards.
TGGAAACAGCTGCAGAAGTTAGGTCAGCTTTTACTAGCACCCATGAATGTGGCAGGGGTGGGAACCACTGTGAGATTAGCTATGGCATGGGCAATCTGAGCCCTATGAATTTTCAAAATGAATAAAGCAAAGCTCCCTCCCCAAGAGAAAATCCCACCCTGAGGAGAATACCAATTGAGCAAGACAGGTACAATACTCCTAGAGCAAAGGAAAAAAATCCAGTGAAATAAAGGAACGGTGCAGAGAAGTCGGAACTTAGAATCCATTTCGCTGTCATTATTACTATTACTATTTACTTCATGAAAATAATAGAAAAGACAACAGCAACAGCAACCTTCACACAAAAACGTGCACACAGATGTTGATAGCAGCTTCACTCATAATTGTCAAACTTTGAAACAATGAAAATGTCCTCCAGTAGGTGAGGGATAAATAAACAGTGATACATCCAGATAGTGGAATACTATTCAGAGCTAAAATGAAATGAGCTATCAAGCTATAAAAAGACATGGAGGAACCTTAAATGCATATTACTAAGCTAAAGAAAGCAATCTGAAAGGCTACTGACTGTAGGGTTCCAAGTGTATGACTTTCTAGAAAAGGCAAAATTATGAAGACAGTAAAATGACCAGTGAGTGTCAGGGCATAGAGGGGAGAGAGGGATTAATAAGCAGAGTAAAGAGGATTTTTAGGGCAGTGAAACTACTCTGTACATTATAATGGTAGTTACATGTCATTGCACATTTGTCCAAAACCATAGGAGGACACCACCAACAGTGAACCTTAAAGCCAGCTATGGACTTTGGGGGATAATGACGTGTCAATGTAGGCTCACAGATTGTAACAACTGTGCTGCTCTGGTGGAAGACATTGATAATGGGGGAGACTGTGTACGCGTGGGAGCAGGAGTATATGGAAAACCTCTGAGGGCTGGCCAGTTAGCTCAGTCGGTTAAAGCTCAGCCTTATAACACCAAGGTCATGGGAGCGGATCCTCATACCAGCCAGCCACCAAAAAAGAAAAAGAGAGACAGAGAGAGAGAAAATCTCTGTACTTTCTGCTCAATATTACTGTGAACCTAAAACTGCTGTAGAAATAAAGCCTATTAAAACACTGAAAAAAATACATATATGTATGTACATATTTCCCAGCTTTGTCTATTGGAAAGGCCTAGAAAAATGAGCAAACCAGTAACAATGAACATGTATAGCAAACACATCTGCATCTCTAAAGACATTTTCCCATAGAAAAAACTACAGCTCCCTGGAGAAATGGCTGTTTCTAGGAATATTCAAGATGAGTTTTCATACCAGAAAGCAAGAATATTATCAAAGACTACTAGTATTGTGTACAAGGGGCTCAGAATCCAAAATGAAAAGGCTACTCTGACAATTATTGGGACAATTCAAGCATAAATAAGAAAAAATACGTGCAAGTATTAAAGTACATCGAATATTTTTTATGGACTATAATAATACAATAAAACATACCTCACTGGAAGAAATTGGTATACCACCTCATTATTTGAAAAATGGAAAATAAAGCGGAAGAATCAAGCAGTTTTTCTTTCTTTACTATAGAAACTGTATCCCAGGGTAATCAAATAGTTGATGATGAAAAACTTTTCATTATACTAATTATTCTAGCTAGTGAGTAAAGAAGAAATAATTGAGTGCAAATATCACCATTACATAAACTATAATTTTTAAAAATGGGTCTAGGCATTGATCATCAGAGGCTGTTAATATCTCAAAAAGATAAACAACCAGAAATGTTTTGCCTAATGATGGATATGCCCAGCAACACCTACGAAATAGTCTTTCCAAAGTTATCCAATCTAAACTCTATAAAGCCTTCAACTCCAAGTACCAATTTACAGGAAATACAGGGAGTGGAGGAACCTTTTAAATGATGTCATGTCACAGAAAGTCAGTCACAACTAACCATTTGGAAAACTCCACAATACAAATGTCTTAGCCTTTTTTTAAAATTGCAAGAAAAAATAAGGATGGAAAAGTAATCCATAGATTGAAAAAAAAATAAGAAAAACATTAACCAATCTCAAAGAATGTACCTTATTTGAATTCTGATTTGAGCCAACAAACTATAAAAAATAGAACAATTGAGGAAGTATGAACATTTACAAAATATTTGATTACACAAAAGAATTAAGTTAAACTTGTAGTGTTCTTTTTTTATTATACATACATGTGGGGTAGGTACAATGTTGATTTTCAATAATTGTGTAGAATGTGTGGTGGTTAGATCAGTATAGTTAGCTTATTCACCATTATTCTTTGTGTCTGTTGACCAATTCCTCATTAGCCCTGCTCTTTCTCCCTCATCCCATTTCCACCTCTAGTTTTCTAAAAGTTCAATGTATTACTGTGATGTTTCTGTCTTTTTCTTTCTCTCTCTCTCTTTATTGTTCATTTGTTTATTTACGGATTCATCTCCCGGTAATGAGTGCCATCCCATTTCCACCTCTAGTTTTCTAAAAGTTCAATGTATTACTGTGATGTTTCTGTCTTTTTTTTTCTCTCTCTCTCTTTATTGTTCATTTGTTTATTTACGGATTCATCTCCCGGTAATGAGTGAGAACGTGGTATTTCTCTTTCTATACCTGGGCTGTTTCACTTAGGATAATTTTCTCCAGGTTCATCCTTGCTATTGCAAATGGTAGAATTTCATTCCTTTTTATGGCTGAGTAGTATTCTGTTGTGTATATATACCACAATTTTCTTATCCATTCATCCATTCTTTGACATTTAGGTTGGTTCCATCACATAGCTATTGTAAATAGAACTGCAATAAACATGAGACTGCAGGTAAGCCTTTGACCTGATGTTTTCCAGTCCTTTGGATATATTCCCAGTAGTGGGATTGCTGGGTCATATGGAAGTTCTGCCTTGTAGTATTCTAATGGTATTATCGTTTTTAATGAGTTCTCTTCTTTTAGTCATACATACATACACATTAAAATATTTTCAAATGAAATTATATGATATCTAGGACTTGTGTCCAAATAATCCAAGGGAGGGAAGCAGTGAAAGTGGAGTTAGGCTATAGATGAAACAAGTCTAGCAATGTCATGTCAATGCTGAGTAATGGCTGCATTATCCTGTGGACCTATGAAACTATTTCTTCACTTTTTTACGTGTGTTAAAGGTGCTCCATAATAAAAAGTTTATAAATAAGTAGTAAATAATTATACCCTTACCTCACTGCCAGACATTCTGATTTAATTGTTCTGTTAATAACCAGATTTTGGTATATTTTTAAAAAGTTCCCAAGGAATTCTAATGAGTAGCCAGGAATGAGGGGGACTTCACTGATCCATGCACATACATACACTCATACCTTATTAAAGCATGGGAGAAAACCATACAGCCTGCCACCTAGGTGACTGATCAATTTCAGAGGCCACAAATTTTAAGAGAAACTAGTCGGGCTTGCATGTTTAAGAGTAGAATATATATGCAAATATAAATATGATAAACATTTTTGCTAGATAGAAAGACTGGCCAGAGTTCAGTGACCTGTTTTCTGTGGGATTTTGCCTCTGTGCTTGGCTGTCTGCCGAGCTGGCTGGAGCAGGATGGATTAGGGGGCAGTTAAGGCTCAAAGTCATTTAATGACAAGGTGACTGAAGGCATTTGCCTGAAGAAAGTATGCAACAAGCCTGTATCTGTGGCATTTTTGGTTACAAATAGTTCAACTAAAGTGCCCTTTATCACTTCCCATGGTAATATTATTTTGTAATACCACAGTGTGCTATTTTAATGTCCATCTTGATTAAATGCCTTGCATGATGGTTGAAATTGAGCAGTACTTGAGATTTGGAACCACTTCATACATCATACTCATGGAAAAAATAAACATATCCTGTTTTTCTAACTGTGCAATTTTAATACATATTAATGTCACTCTCCCTACTAAACGAAACAAATAAAACCTTGAATCTCAACAAACCACCTTTTATTTAAGCTATCATTCAGAATCTCTCCAGAAGGTTATAGGACAAGAGCATTTTTTCCAAAAAAGGTGTAACATATAATACTGAGAAGACAGTCCTCAAAATATAGAATATTATTATACATTGAAGTCCCCAGTAAACTAGCTATAAAGGTTTTTCTCCCCTCTCAAAAATTATTTCTGTAAATTGTTGTACTTATAGTACATCTCAGGGAAATAAAATCTTTAAAGTATTTATCAACTATTGCTGATGCATGTTGCAAAGATTGGTTGAAAACTTCTTCTTTAAAGAAAAAATTCAAGAAGGCACAATTTTGATCAAAATACCACAGGGCAGCACACATCCAGCAAGAATCTTAATGATGGAATCAGAACAGTGACAAAACCTGAGAGCCATTTCTTTTCAGAAGTTGGAGGTGGTCGTTTCATCCCAGAAGGCTGAGAGCGTTCAGCTCTGACATCTGGCTCAACTAGCACTCTTCATTCCCAACCTCTGTGTCCTTGACTAATAAAAGTAGTGATGTGTCTCTGCCCAACCTACAATACTCAAAGCTTCACTTGGGGACATGAATAGGCCAAGGACTTCTCTAGAACTCTTTCATGAAAGCTGTACTTTTCAGATAAAAAGTACAAATGTATGTTGTCAGCAATTATGTTTTGGTGGATCCTGTACACAAGAGTACATATCAATAGTCCAAAGAGCCCAGACCTTGTGTTTGATATGCTCGTGGAGTGCCTGTAGACATTGACTTTCTAGAACTCCGGTATCTGTGTCAGTAATATAGGAGTCAGATTACCTCTCTTACAGGCATAAAGGTTAATTAAAAAGAGATACCATGCAGTGTCTTACATATAACAAGTACTCAGTCAGGGTTTATTCCCCCAATTTACCCACCCCAGTTAGAAGAACTGTTAATGAATACAACCCTTGTTATCAAATGCCTTTCTAATCTAGATAGCATTCCTTAAAGTGTATTTCAGAACATTATTTTCATGGAATATTATTAGGCGATCCACAGAGCCACTGACGGGAAACAAGTAGCGTCTGTGGTCAAATTAGTTGGAAAAATGTTGGGTTAAACACCTGTCACCATGAATGCTTAGTGTTTTAAAACTGCTAATGTAAACTTCGATTCTTTGAATGGGGGGACAAAGTGTGCTATGTTTCCCTACATTCTGGGCAATGGAAACCTTGTCAGGAACACCTATTAACAGCCAAAGGAACTAATATTCTGTGGAACACACTGTAGCAAATATGGTTCCTGGGAACTGGACTGACAAGAGCTATGGGCCACGAATGTTGCCTTGTATCTTTTCTTGTATCTTTTCTGTGCATGGAATTACTCAGATGCACATGGCAAGAGCTACTGAGTAAGTTTCTAAATTTGTGTGTGTGTGTGTGTGTGTGTGTGTCTAGACGACTAAAAGTATTTGTGCTTGTGAACAATACAATGAGTAATTATAGTATTGCTGCTTGACAAATGAGCATGATTTCTAAAGATACAGAGGTCACGTTAGTCAGAAATATAATTCTAGACGACTAAAAGTATTTGTGCTTGTGAACAATACAATGAGTAATTATAGTATTTCTGCTTGACAAATGAGCATGATTTCTAAAGATACAGAGGTCACGTTAGTCAGAAATATAATTAGCTAGACAAAAAGAATTTTATGTTTTTATCCTTTTAGTAGACTGTTTAAAACCAGGTTTGGGGAAACTCAGGATCGTAAAATTTAAATTTTGTATGTGCTGCTTCGGATACATATGAATAAGCATTCTGAAAAGGCAATTTAGTTTAATTTAGCAAATATCTGCTGCATATTTGTTACACTATACGTAAGGTACTGGCTATATATAAGTTACTGATTAGTAAAGCAATAATGGTGTTTAGAAGCTATGCATCCCTTTGAACAACACATTATAATGAACCTATGTTGTGAACTTATATACAGTACAAAAGATACAAGGTAATAACTCACTTGAATTTCTGCCATGACTGGGATTTTGACATGCTGAAATTTAGCAATGCCATTGCAAAAACCATTTTAACTAGTGTTCAAATGGGACAGAGCACTAGCAAATTGCCAAAGCAACTGCTCAGTGTGTGGTCTTGCAGTTCAGTTCCAGAGCAGCTGTGTTCTAGTCTGGAGGGAGGAAAAAAAAGAGGTCACTTGAATTGGAGTGGCTTCCAATCTACATATTCAAATGAGAGACATGCAAATGAACCATGCCCAGATTATCCCAAGAATGTTCAGGATTCTGGAGGCTGAAGCTATCTCAGCTTGTTAGGTAACTATGTATGGTCTCCTTAGTAGACAGAACTCTAAAGTAGTCCTCAAGGTTGCCACCCCCTGGTGTACAAACCTGATATAATCTCCTCCTCTCGAATATGGGTGGGTCTGTGAATAGGAGGGATTTCACGCCCATGATTAGATTACACTACCTGACAAAGGTGATGTCTGATGTAATTAAAGTCCCAAATAAATTGACATTGAGTTTAATAATCAAAATGGAGATTATCCTAGGTAGGCCTGATCTAACCAGGTAAGCCCATAAAAGAGACTAGACCCTTCATAAAGGAAGAGATTGGAAGCTAGAGAAATTCTCTGAACAGCCTTAGAAAAGCAAACTGTCGTGTTGTAGAGAGGGCCAGGTGGCAGGGAAATTCCACCCACAACCATTTCTGGCAGTGTCCTTCCCATTTGTAGGTAACACACATGGCGTATCTGCTGGAGTCCAGGCAGATATCTGCTGGAGTCTAGTCCAGCTATTTGAACAGGAGGAAATTAATATAAAAATATGATAACTAAATAAATAGTTGTTAACTAGGTAATGTAAGGATAAGAAGAGATCTCTAAGATATAATAGGTGTAGTAACTATAAGAGGCAGCAATTACTCTAACAGCTAGGGAACAAAAAAAAAAAAAAAAGAGGGAGAGAGAGATTGGAAATATTAAAACCTGTAAGAGACATCTAAAGAGGGACTTCTAGACAGCTTATGTCTCTGAGCCTGGAGAAGGCCCCCATGGAACTGGGAACTGGGACTCAGATCTTCAAGGAGAGGGCAAAAGAACTTTTCCTTCAAGTGCTGGGAAATTTTAATCTGGATTCAGTTGCTGCTATAGGAAGGTACTGCTATCGCTCAAGTGAAAAAGTGAGATTGGGGCAACACCTCAAAGAGCAGCAAGCAAACAGCAAGTTCACGGGAAGCAAACAGCAAGTTCACGAGAGCAAGTCTCCTCTCCCACAGCTCTGCAGTCTCCCTCTAGTGCCCCCTATTGGCAGAACCTAACATGGAGCCAGCAGGAATCTGATATGTGATTTCACAGTCACTGTCCAGATTCACAATGTGAATACAGAAGGGTAAATTTGCAGCCAAGAAAAAAATAACTTAATAACTGACACACATGGTTTATATTATTTTCCCTCTCCCTTGTTCCAGCTACCAGAATGTCTGCCAAACTTTCTGATACCTGAAAATCCACAATGAAGTGTTCCCCAAATGATATGAAGCTCACACAGAGTCCATGAAGCTGCTACAAAACACATGCTGCTATGAGCAGAGCCACTCTCTCCTTGATCTGCTACCACTAAACTCACAAAGCATCCTAGGGCTGAAAGCATTTAGTTCTTTCCCAGCCACTAAGCATGACCTGACCTCTCCAGACCCAAAAACCACACTGTGGACTCAGCTGAAATGAAGGTACGCATGCCTTCTCCTGTGTTACACTTGGTTGCGTGGGTTGCCTTCTGTTCCCACGGTTACAGAAAGAGCACAGAGAAGGTGGCCCATTTGTGATTGTAGCTCCTTCTCTCTGTCACTAGAACCAGTTTCCATGGTACTAGTCAGAAAATTGTCAGAGGAGTAGACGCTGCATGAGACTTCACCCTTGGAGCATATTTGTGCATTCTGACTCTCTTTCCTCTTATGGTGAATTATATCTCATTCTTTAATGCAAACAGTGCCAACATAGATTTATGAGTAGGTCCCGAGTAGCCTTGAATTTAGCCTGAATCCACAGCCTCCGCCCCTTGGGATAGTACATATATGACATATAAAGAGCATTTTAAGAGGCAAAATAGTTTTATAATTCGAGTAGGTCCTGAGTAGCCTTGAATTTAGCCTGAATCCACAGCCTCCGCCACTTGGGATAGTACATATATGACATATAAAGAGCATTTTAAGAGGCAAAATAGTTTTATAATTATGAGC
>NW_007726495.1:535187-541396 GCF_000696425.1 Galeopterus variegatus | reverse complement strand
CTTGGGATAGTACATATATGACATATAAAGAGCATTTTAAGAGGCAAAATAGTTTTATAATTATGAGCAGGCTCTAGAGTCTGACTGCTTGGGTTTAAAGCTTGGCTCCATATATGACCCTGGGCAAGTTGATTATTGCCTTAGTTCATTCAGGCTGCTAAAACCAAATACCATAAACTTAGTGGCTTATAAACAACAGAGATTTATTTCTCACATTTCTGAAGACTGGAATGTCCAAGATCAAGGTGCCAGCAAACTCAGGGTCTGGTGAGGGCTCTCTGCCTGGTTCATAGTTGATGCCTCCTCACTGTGGGCTCACATGGTGGGAGAGGCAAGAGGGTCTCTCTCTCAGGCCTCTTTTATAAGTGAATTGATCTCATTAATGAGAGGTCTTCTCTCATGAGCTAATCACCTCCCCAAAACCCCACCTCCTAATAGCATCACCTTGGGGATTAGGATTTCAACATATGAATTTTGTGGGACACAAACATTCAGACCGTAGCAGTTATCCTCTCTAGACTTTGGATTCCTCAACTCTAAAATGGGGGTGATAACAGTAGTATCTGCCCCAAAATATTGATGTGAGAATTAATTATGTTAATGTAGGCAAAACACTTAGAAGACTGGCTGCCACAGTCAGGACATTATAAATGGAAACCATTCTTATTCCTATTCCTAAATGTCATTGAGAAAATGTTACCAGATATTATGTCACCATACCAGGGGAGTTCTCACTTCAGCACTAAGATCTGTATCACATCCACCTGAAATCTAACTTTTGGAGCTCTGTAATGTGTTCACTTTTCTTTTCCCTGGTCATTTTTGTCCCTAAATGATCTCATCCTTTACTACGACTATATATCATTTATGTGTCATCAACTTCAAAATTTATTTCTCACAAGCAGATCATTGCTCTCATCTTTAAACATACATATCCCATTACCTACCTAAAACATCCACTTTGTTGGCTCATAGGTGTCTCAAATGTACCATGCCCACAATGAAATCCTTAGTAGCCCAGCCCTCCTCCAATCTCTTTCTGCTACATCTTTATCTTCTCAGCAAATGGTGCCAAAGTCCATCCAGATGCTCAATCCAGAAATCTTGGAATTATTCAGGACTTATTTCTCTCCATTAACATCCTATACTGAATTCGTTAATATTTTTCATCATTTTTTTCTCCAAACTGAAGCTTCATTCATTCATTTCTCTTCTCCCCAAACCATTTTCATCTCTTACATCCTATACACTACTGCTTCCACTCTTTCTGCCACCATGATTCTTCTCCACAAGTCAACCAGAGAGATTTAAAGTGTGGACCAGGTCATGAGGCTCCTTTTCTTAAATTCTGTGATGGTGCCATACTGCACTGAAAATAAAATTCATGCTTCTGATATGTGGCTGCCAATGGATTCTGGTGATATGACTCCTCCTTTCCTTGCAGCCTTTCCAGTCTTCCTGGATATCTTTCAGTCCTTTGAAGTTACCAAGCCCTTTCCTGCCTTAGGATCTTCACATATGCTGTTTCCTCTGCTTGGAATGCTCTTTTGACCTTCTTTTAGCTGGCTCACTCTTATCCTGAGCTCTTAGTGTGTAAGTGTCAACTGCTTGGAAAGATCTCATCTGATCACTCTGTGTCTAAAGTGAGCTCCTCACCTACCATCTCACTTTGCTCTGTTATTCTCGACCATGGCACTTAATTGCCTTTAAGGCATGTATAAAAATCAGTAGCCATTTAATTGTTACTTTTATGTATCCCACACAGGACTACTCTGTCTCCTTTTTTTTCCCCCTACCACTCTACACTCTGCTACTAGCACTGTGCCAATCCCACAATAGATATTGAAAAAATATTTGTTGAATGAATGAAAAAACATATCATGGATCTTCCCATGAGTGTGTTTCAGTGAAAACAACAATATTAACTATACAGGTAGAAAGTAGAAATAGTAAAATTTCTTACAACAAGGGGTACAGCAGCATATTCAGAATATTAATGTCATAAAAAAGATTAAAATTCATATTTTCCACCTTTCAATTACGGGGTTATCCAGATCATTGACAAGCTGAACTCCAGGGCTTCATATCTGATGTGGCTCCCTATTGCCATCGCCAGTAGCTGTCATGTCTTGAGTTCTTCTCTTCTTGAGAACAGCCATACCTGCTGGCTCAAATTATACCAGATTAATTTCCAATACTTGGAACAAAAGCACAAAATTTATTTCCAGATCAATCAGTAGTCACATGCTTTGGTATTATTTTGAGGAACTATTCCAGATCCTAAGATGGTTATTCCCAACATCCTATGCCAAACTCATGTTCACATTATGACTCAGGCTTCTATGTTTAATTCTCATCTTCCTAATTTGCTGAGGTCGTTATCCTAGTAAATACCTTGAAAAAAGTAGGAAGTACAATTTTTAAGTAAGGAGTTTAAAGTTTTAAGTCTATGTGTACCATACTTATTTATACCCAAACCAAGGAACAGGATGGGACTTACATGAAGATTGTTTTTGTAGTGAGATGTCTGTACTTCTTATAAAATCTCCTGCCTGGAAGCATCTCCCCCAACAATATCCCATGAAGCCTCTCCTTCTCAACAGCACCATGCCTCAGCTTCTTCTATTGACAACGAAATGGTTACCAGAGCTCTCATTACCCTCTAGCTACCACTCTATCTTCCTTCTTCCTATCTAAAAGCCAAAGTTTTAGGAAAAAGTTGTCCAATTTTATTCATTTTACTCTGTCCTCAAAATACATCCCTTCTGAAGCAGCACAAATCCAGTGACTGAAACGTGCAGAATATAAAGACCTGGCACCTCATCCCTAACTTGAGGCAACTCTGAAGGACCATCCCAGCTTCAGGGTTCTTATTAGGTCAACTGAGGTCTTCACTGAGCCTGCATCACAACCCAGCTTCTACCTCTGCACAATACTGTTCTCCTCCTCTTCCTTCCACTAGTGTTGATTTCAAGAATCCCTCATCCCTAACTTGAGGCAACTCTGAAGGACCATCCCAGCTTCAGGGTTCTTATGAGGTCAACTGAGGTCTTCACTGAGCCTGCATCACAACCCAACTTCTACCTCTGCACAATACTGTTCTCCTCCTCTTCCTTCCACTAGTGTTGATTTCAAGAATATTCCCTAATAAACATCCTAAACACTAACCCCATCTTAGAAGTCTTCTCTTGGGAAACCCAACCTGCGATCTAAGCTTTCAATAATATAGGCATCCTTTAACTCTTCATATTACTCTACACAATTAACATTTTACAAAATGTTGTGTGATTATTTCATTCATGTCTGAGTCCCCCATCAAAACTCTATGCTCCATGAAACAAGAGCTGTGCCATTTTTTGTTCATTATTGCTTTCACAGTATTTAGCACTGTGTACGTGACACATAGCAGATGCTTGGTGAAAAGATAGTTGTTGCATGAGTAGGTAAATGAATTAATGCCTGATAATTCACCATTTGGAATTCATTTCCTGGATTAAGTCATTAAGTTTTAGTTAAAATGCAATTAGCTCTTACATTCAATGGATATAATCTGTCATTATCCTTGGTTGAGAACATAGACTTTCCTGGACAGAAAAACCTTTAAGAAGGGGCTCAGGCAGGATTGTCTAGTGGAAGAAAGAGGTAAATGCTAAAGGAAGACCAACCATCAACACAATGTAGTTGAAAGGGAAAAAACACAGCTTTCAGATTCAGCCAAACATGGATTTGAGGCCAGACTTTGTCACTTACTAACCATGTGATCTGTGATAAGAATTAGAGAAATTCCAGGTGGAAAACATTAAGCGTAAACTCATGATAAATATTGGTTTCTTCTTTATATGCTTTTCCATCTTCCTCCATCTTCTTTGCAACTGTGTTTCAGAAAAGTGCTGCTGAGCCCAGGGCGCACTCGGGAGAGTGCCACGCTGGGAGCACAGCAGCGCTCCCGCCGCGGGTTCGCATCCTATATAGGGATGACCGGTGTGCTCACTGGCTGAGTGCGGTGCAGCCGGTCACAAAAAGGACAAAAAAAAAAGTGCTGCCCCTAAAAGTGCCTTATCTGAATATCCACAGAAGAAGAAAGCCAACATGGAGATGTAGTTTGGCTCCTTCAATCTGCTGGCTTTATCTTTTTAAATTTCTCCAGTTTCAAGTTTATGTCAGTGAGCTAGTCATCACACAATCCTTGGAATGGTTACTATTGAATCTGTTCACAAATAAACTGCAACAAAGTATCACAGCAAAACTATGCAAATCGACCCTTACCTAAATCAAACTAATGGGCAGACTTCTCACCCAACTGCCAGATAATTTACTTCATGCTACTGGATATTGATTCTACTTGGAATGGTGGAAAATTTGTCATGCTTAAGATGCCATCTGTTCCAACTGCCAATAGAAGTTGTATTTCTGTTCCAAGGTCTATTGGCCAACAGGTTTTCAAAAGCTGCCTTAGGTTCCTAGTCAACACTGGGCAAGGAATACAATCTATTTATTTTCATTACTTCTAAAAATTGAATAATTTTATACTTCTAGTCAGGAGCATCCCCTCACCACAGACACAAAATCAACGGAGGAAGCAGGGAGGCTTGTGGCAAAAGGACATGGTTGCTTTGTAGAGAAGGTACCTGAATCTGTAGACAACTCAACAATGAATGTTACCGACATTAGATTTAATGAGGCTACAGAGTAGGTGTGGAGAGATTACAGGAGATATCAGGTTGTAAGAGGAAACAGCCAGAAAACTTTCAAAGAAAAGTATGCATCTGAAAAAATCAGACCAACAGTTTTCTTAGAAAAATTACGGAAATTCTGCTTGCTGAAACACTAAAGTCATGTCATTCTGTGGGTGGTACTATANGAAGAAAAAGAAAACAAATTTCTCAGCCATGGGTTGTTAGACTTTCCACATTTTTCTATTAATCTAAAGTTGACAGTATTATTAGCTGATAAGATCTAGTTTGACTGTGGTTGGTGAACTTTTTACATAGATATATTAAGAAGTGAAAAAATTCACCAGTTATTAAGGCTTTGGTTTATTTGGAGCCCTGGTGAAAACACGAAGAAGCAGATTTAAAGTATGAATAATATGCCTACATTTAAAGTTTACACATACAAAAAGCCTACCATGTAGTTAAACAGTTAAATTGGTAATCTTGTCAAAAGGAGTTATTGAGTTAACTTGGAATGGATGAATTGCTAGATTTGAATGGCCTTAAACTATTAAAATTACCTATCTCTGAAGGGCAGTTTGACCTATATGTTGGGCCTTAAAAAATAACGCCACCTTAAGTGACATTACAAGTGGCACCATTATGGGCCCACAAGGGTGTAGTAACGTGGCAGCCTAAAACAGCGCCGGGAGAAAGTAGGGTGGGAGTGTCTGCGGGAACCTTGCCTTAGCCCTTATTGGCCAAATACACGCTTCCGCACTCACGAACACTGCGTGATTGCAATAGCTAGGCATTGAGACAGGATGCGTGCTCTCATAACCTTTAAGCTTACTGGAGGATTTAAAAACCTCCCCTCCCCATCCACCTATAAAAGCAAGTGCTTGTGTGATAATAAATGGAACTGCTCGACAGAACCCCCGCCACATCTGAGTGTTCTTTAACAGGCTGGTGAAAAAAAAAAAAACTATAAACTGAAAGGATGGTGAATGATCAGTAAAGAAAAAAATTGAAAATGCAAAAGAGAAGAAACACTATGAAACATCTCTTGGAGACAACAGAAGACAAGGACCCAAGTTATGATGCACAACTTGGCTCCTTATTATCTGCCCTCAAAAAGCACTCAAATTCGTCTACAGAAATAATACCTCATTGAAAATTGTCATATCTTCTTAAAGTAAGATACACTGATTAGAACATGTTCCTAATAGTATTTCAGCAAACAGCAAGCCAGAGTTCAAATGAATGATTCCCATACTGACTTCTACAAAAGCTACAGGTCCCAAGTAAAATCCCGAATAATTGTCTTAGAGCAGTGAATGTTTTTTTTTTTTCCTTTTTGTCTTTTTTCGTGACCGGCAACAGATCGCAACCCTCAGTGTCGTGCCCGTACCAGACCGGGACCGGCAACAGGATGCAACCCTTGGTGTTGCGCCCACACCTCACTCAGCCAGTGAGCGGTCGGTCTGTATGTGGGATCCGAACCCTCTGGCCCCAGAGCAGTGAATGTTTTTTTTTTTTTCCTTTTTTTCTTTTTTT
>NW_007726495.1:509326-534237 GCF_000696425.1 Galeopterus variegatus | reverse complement strand
TGCTCGACAGAACCCCCGCCACATCTGAGTGTTCTTTAACAGGCTGGTGGGGCCTGCGGCTGTGCTCACCTCTCTTCATGACCCTCTTCCTCCCTCTCCTCTCAACGGGGACCAGGGAAAGAGGAATCTGGGCAATCCACCCGCCCACCAGAAGGGACACAAAGGGAGAGACTGATAGCAAGGCAAGGGCTGTTTGGGTCAGCCGGTGGCGGACCCAACACCTATAGACACCTAGTCATAGTTAAAAAAGAGGAGACAATTGCACATAACGTGGCTCCCCAATCTAATCACATAATATGGCTCCGTAATTCTGTCCCCTTGGAACAAATACATGCTCAGTAGTGTGCATTCTAGAATGTTACCTGGATGCATATCTGCCATTTGGAGTCTCTAAACTCAGGGTCTTGTAATGTCTCCCTGTTTTGAATGCATCAGAGAACTATAAGAAAAAGAATCCTCTCAACCATCTTTTATGGTTAATTCATTTGCGTTTTAGTAATATTTTTGTCTATTTACAAAATAATAAACATTAATTTTAGAAAGTTGAAGAAGAGTAAAACCACTCACATCTTCTCCACAGAAACAAAATCTTGGTGAATATATGCAAATCCTTTTCCACATATATAAACATATATACATAATATTTATTTACAAAATTGAGAATATACAGGGGAATATGTATTTTTCTTAGTATATCTTGAGAATTTTCATCTGACATTAAATAATTTTCCTGAGCAAAATTTTTCATATTTTCATATATATTCATGAACAAATATTTACTGTCATATGATGATGCATACTGAAAAGAATATCTAGCAGGGTGAGGAGGACATGGAGAGTGGGGACTTGGGGTACAACACTATGTTAGTGGGAATGCTCAAGGAAGACATCAGGTGACATTTGAGCAGAAATCTGAAGCCCAGTGCTGAAGCCCTCAGCAGGAGATGGCCTGGTATGTTCAGGGAACTGCTGGGAGGCCAGTGGAGCTGATGGGAAGTCAGGCAGGAGAGTGTCAGGAAATGAGTTGGAGTAGGAAATAAGGGGCGTCAGATGTCAGATGGAGAAATGCTGAGTAGATGGGCAGACAATGGTGACTCTTTGGCCATTGTAACTTCTTTGGTTTTTACTCTGAGAAAAATGGGAAGACACAGGAGGCATATGAGCAGAAGAGTGATATGACCAGATTTCTATTTTAAATAAATCAGTTTTTCTTCTCTGTGGTTAGTGAAGAATATAGAGATACAGTCGAGAAAGCAAACAAAACAACATAAGACATGGATAAAATTATAGCCATAACCTAGGTGAGAGCGAAATACGGCCTGAACTAGAAGGGTTGGCTGTGGGGATTAGTGAGTTGGCTGTTGGGTTCTGGATATATTTTGCTGATAGATTGGATACAGAATATGAGCACAAGAGAGGAGTCAAGGATAATTCCAAAATACCTGACCTGAAAATTGACTCTGAAGAAAACAGTCACAAGTGAGGTAACTTTTCCTGTAAAGGGCCGTATAGTGAATATTTTAGGCTTGTGGGCCATCTGGTCTCTATCACAACTCTTCAGCTCTGAGGCTGTAGCATAAAAGCAGCCATAGACAATAAATAAACTAATAAACATGACGGTTTTCTAACAAAACTTTAATTATAAAAACAGAGAATGGGCTGAATTGACTCAGAAGCCACAGTTTGCTGACTGTTTAATCTAAGTTATCAAATTTATGGACATGGAATTATTCAGTTTTTTTAATTGTCCAGAAAAACAGAAATATCTAAGTTTTAGCCTCATTAATGGTCATTCATTAATTTTTGCTTTCTCCCCAATCCACTATTGTTTACTTCTCAGATAGGTGTGTGTGTGTGTGTGTGTGTGTGTGTGTTTCTTACCAGATTTTTAAAATTGCAATTGGTGGGATACAAAGATAGACTGTAGTAGGCTTATTCGATTTGGCTGAAGTTAGAATCTTGATTAATTTTTTAATATTAATCCTATTTTGGATTTTCTGGGTAAATCCCGCTTGGTTTTGGCATTTTATCCTTTTTTACATATTGCTAGATTTATTTTGCTAATATTTTATTAAGGATATTTACATTTATGTCCATGAAGGATATGGTTTGTACTTTCTGTGTAATATTTTTATCTTATGGTTTTGCATTAGGATAATAATGATCTCATAAGATGAGTTAGTAAGCTTGCCCTGCTGTTTAATTTTCTGGAATAGTTTGTATGAAATGTGCACTGCCTTAAATGTTTCATAGTATTCACCTGTAAGGCCTTTTGGCCCTGAAGGTGTTATCTAAAATATATACACATTTAATTTCTTCTTGAGTCAATCTTGGCAACCTGTTCCTTTCAAGGCATTTGCCTGTTTTATACATTTTTAAATATATTGCACAAAAATTTTAATAGCATTATTTTATTATATTTAATGTATGTAAGAACCATAATGATCTCTTTTGTTTCTGATATTGTAATGTATGTCTTTTTTTCTTGCTCAGTCTAACTAGAAATTTATCAATTTTAGTGATATTTTCAAGAAACCAGGTATTGGTTTCATTGATTTCTCTCATCTATTAAAATGACATATATATATATATATATATACATATATATATATATATATAATTTCCTTTCTTGTACTTATTTTGGGTCTAATTTGTTCTTTTTCTGGCCTATTAAGATGGAAAATTAGATAATTGATTTCAGACCTTTATTATTTTCTAATATAAGCATCTCAAACTATAGATTTTTATTTAAGCACTAATTTAGGAGTATTCCACAAATTTTGATATGTTGTGCTTTCTTTACCATTAACTTAAAAAATTCCATTTTAAATTCTTCTTAGATGCATTGGTTAATTGAAACTATATGGCTTAATTTTTTAACACATTGGGGTTTTTCTAGATATTCTTCTAATAGTGATATTTATGTTAATTCTATTATGGTCAGAGCATATGTACTTTATTCTTTTAACACTTTTAAGTTTACTGAGACTTGTTTTATGGCTACAAATATGGTCTATCTTAATGAGCATTCCATGTGCATTTTTAAAAAATAAAAAATATTATTCTGTTATTTGGGGGTGAAATAGTCAATAAATGCCAACGAAATTAAGTCAATTAATAGTGCTGTACAAATCTGTTATAAATTTATTGATTTTCTGTTTGCTTACTTTATCGATTACTGAGAGAGGAATTCTGAAATCTCCAAACGTAATCTAGAAGTTGCCTACTTCTCCTTTCAGTTCTACCAGCTTTTCCTCCATGCATTTCTATTTTCATTTATTGGGTACATAAAGATCTTATTGTTATGTATTGTTGATTAATTGAAATCTTTATCATTATGAAGTGGCTTCCTTTGTTCCTGTTAAAATTCTTCATGCTTTCCTGATACCAGTAAGTCAATCCAACTTTATTATGATTAGTGCTTGCATGAAATATCTTTTTTTAAATCTTTCTTGTAACCTCTCTATATTTTTATATTAAAAGTAGTTTTCTTATAAGCAGTATACAATTAGGTATTGATTTTTTTAATCCAGTCTGATAACCCCTGTTTCTATTTGAAATGTTTGGTCCATAAATAGTCACTGTAACTACTGCATATAAAGTAAGACCAGTCAGTATTTGCTTTCTTATATTTTCCAGCTATCGTTAACTGGGAGATGCAGATTCATCTGGATATATTAGTTTTATCCATAGTTTCAAAGTTGAAGCTTTCCCAAGATGTATGATAAATTGCAAATGGGACAAAATACTGAGAAATGTGTAAGGAAAGAAATGATAAACACATGAGGTGACTGATACATTAGCTATCTTGACCCGATTATTGTACAATATATATATGCATCAAAATATAATATTGTACCCCACAAGTATGTGTAATTACAATGTGTAAGTTAAAATAAAGGAAGAAGCTAATTTATGATTTAAGACTAGCCCAATGTTATCATAATTATAAAAATATCTTTGATTTTTCCTAAAAATGTTTCCTGCTTTTACATGGAGAGGAAACTAGGAGTTTGAATATAGAGTAATTCCTTTCCTAAGCAAGAGAGGGAGAGTCTAGAGACAAACAGGCACCTCAGCAAGGACCCCAAATTCCTTTACCCGTCCTCACACTGGGTGTGAGAGGTGCAAAGGGAAAAGTGGCAGCAGGATCTGTTCCTCTGTGTCCTCTTTGGGGTGAGAAAACCTGGCACCCAGATGCACCCAGCTTTCCAGAATTCCCTTGTAACAGGAAAGAAATTGTCCCTTGAGTTTTGAAGATGGTTGTAATTTGGGGTGGAAAATGGTAAATCCCCATCAGCTCTGGTAAAATATAAAAAGGAGCTCTTAGGACTGCTTTGCATTTGAGGACAGACGGAAGAAACTTTTCTCCAATGTCCCCTTCAAGAGGCTACGGTATAGAATTTTCCCTAGAGTGTCTTTATGCAGCTAAAGAGAGATGGGCATAGAGCTCATGCTGTCAGTGTCTCTCGTCTGCTGCTCAGAGTTAGAAAGTCACAGGGGGAGAAGCCCAGGGCTAAGGTCTGTGCTTACTTTTCTTACTCTTAACCTAAAAGTTACCTATTATCTCCTACTGCAAAGGAAAGAAAAAAAGTGTTTTCCTCTTTCTAATAACAAATTTCACTTTTCAAAGTGATTTGAAGATGGTTCTATTAAACATTCTTTACCTTGTGCTGGACTTTTTCAAAATTTAATTTAGATAAAAAGACTCCTAAAAGTGTTTGTTTGTTTGTTTGTTTATGTAAATATACACATATATTTTGGAATCTATTTCTTTTTTTTTTTTTTAGGCTAAGCAGGTTTTAAGTTATTTATTTATTTATTTAGGCCTAATTTCTTTTTTTATTATGAATATTCATGAGATACAAAGCTAATTGTCACCCCTTGAGCCCATGATGTGAGGGCCAGATTCATGCTGGCAGCATGCACATTACCTGAAATTACTTTTGTACCCCGTGTCCCCCACCCAAGTATCCCCCAACATCCCTCCCCCTCCATCTTTCCCCCCCACTACACTTTAAGAATGAAATACTACCATTTGCAACAACATGGATGAACCTGGAGAAACTCATGTTGAGTGAAATAAGCAAAGCAAAGAGGAATAAATACCACATGTGCTCACTCATATGTGGGAGCTAAGAGAGAAAGAAGGAAGGAAAGAAAGACCACAGTGGTGCGTTGGTCCTAGAAGTGTTTTAAATCTGTGGAGCTTTGTTTTTCTGATTAAGTAGCTTTACTGATATGAGGGACAAGATCTTATAATCATAGAAATAATCATATAAAACACTGTGCATAAATATTATGAGGAGTTTGCCACATGGATTTTCCTGACCCCAATAAAATTCATGGTATTAAAAATAAAAATGAAAAAAAGAAAAAGAAATGTATAAGGAAGGAAGGAAGAGATGAGCAGGGTTAGAGGCAATGAAAAAGTTGTATGAACAATGGATAATGGAACCTGATGTCGTAAAAACATTATTGAATCCTGCCATCTTGGAGTAAACAACAAAGTTAAAAATAATAGTACATGGTTTTGGAAAGGGTGTAGTTACTGGTAAAGAAAAGTTTTAGGTTAACTTCTAATTACTCACTGGAAGTTCAAGTAGATGCAAAGAATGTAATTTTCAGCATGTTGTAAATATTAAAATTTTAAAATAAAACTGTCACATCTCTTTAATGAAGTAATACAGGAAATTTACTTACAATAGCAATCTAAACTGTGTCATCCATTTTAAAATATGTGAGTAAGTTCCTCTTTAACAGATTAATATTTTACATCATTGTTTTTCATTTTTAATTTTTATTTCCATTTCACTTCACCCACAGAATTTTATCTCAATGATGTATGATTTTATGTTTGCAAGTGTTTTATTTATCATCCTATTTACATTTCTGCAACAAAAATATGTATCTCAATTATTTTTTGCTAATTTATGTTAAATTTTTTTCTAGATTTACTTATCATGCAATTACTGGTAATAACCAATCAATCAAAAGATGGCAAGTCAGTTTCCTGCCAGTTCTCCACTTTCAAAAAAAGGCTAGTATGTCATTTTAAACTGTTTATTTTAAATTAAACATTTCTATGTGATTTAAGATATATGCACTAACTCTGAAGGAGTTCATATAATTGAGCAAAATTAATAATATAAACATCCTCCCCCTCTTCCCGTCTACTTATTCATGTAAATAAATTTCCTCAGTGCTTAAATCATGAATAACAAACAGAAATATATGAATAGATTTGATACTAAACCTTTCCTGTTCTAGTAATAAGCAATGGTTGGCCATGGAAATAACATTTTTAAAAAATGTTTATCCATCATATTAAAGGATGTATTGTTAATAATATTTGACCCTTTTGGTTTAATAATTATCAAAATTTGTGATATTCTTGTGGGGTTTTGTTGTTGTTGTTGTTTTGCCTGCTGGCAGGTACAAGGATCCAAACCTTTGACCTTGGTGTTATCAACACCATGCTTGCCCAAGTGAGCCACCAGCCAGCCCAAAATTTGTGATATTCTTATAATATTTTGATCAATTAGCTACTACCAGTAATTGCAAAATAACTAAATACAGAAAAAAGTTTAACATTCATTTACAAAAATTATTTTAATACATATTTTTGTTGCAAAAATGCAAATAGGATAAGTAAAATACTCTCAAACATAAAAACATATAAGAATATTAAAAATTTTGATAGTCATTAAACATAAAATGTAAAATTTTATTAACAATAATCTACTTAAAAGATGGATAAATCTTTTTAGAAAGTAGTGTATTCATGGGCAAGTATTGCTTATTACTGGAATGGGAAAAAGGTTTAGTTTATCAGATCTGTTCCTACATTCTTATTGATTTGATTTCTATAGTTAAGCACTAAAAAAAATTATTTACATAAATAAATTGATGGAAATAGAAGTAGGATGGGTATATTAGTTTTGCTCAATTTTATGAACACCTTTAGAATTATATATCCTAAATTATATAGAAATCTATAATTTAAAATACACAATTTTAAATGATTTAGACTTCTTTTGAAAGTGAAAAACTGACAGGAAAATGACTTGCCAAAATGTTATCTAAATTTGAAAATTCATGACCAATATTTAGAATACTCCACTTGGCATTCTGGAAAGTTTTATGAGCAGGAGAAACACACCAAAATGAGAAACCATTTAGATGGGTTAGTAGGCAAAATAATGGCCCCCAAGAAATGTCCACCTCCTAGTCTCTGCAACCTGTGAATATGTTACCTCACATGGCAAAAGGGACTTTGCAAATGTGATTACATTAAAGATCTTGAAATAGGGAGATTATCCTGGATTATCTGGGTGGACCCAATGTAATCATAAATATCTCTATGACAGAGAGGCAAGAGTTTCAAAGTCAGAGAAGGCAATGGAAGATACTACACAGATGGCATTGGGAATGGAGGAAGGGGCTGTAAGCTAAGGAATCTGGCCAGCCTGTAGAAGGCGAAAAGGCAAGGAAACATTCTTTGGTAGGGCCTCCAGAAGGAACACAGCTCTGCCAACACCTTGATTTTTACCTTGTAAGACCTTAAACTGGACTTCTGAACTCCAGAACTAGAAGATAATAAATTTGTATTGCTTTAATTCACTATGTTTGTAGTAATTTGTTACAGCAGTAATAGGAAATTAATACAGGTGATAGTAGAAGGGCAATTTTGGAATCAGAGTTAGAAAAAAATAACTGAAAAAAAACGCTAACTACAAACTAATTATAAAATTAATCTATTTTAATAAAAGGAATTTATAAGTGTTGAGAATCTGGAAAATTGTTTTCTTAAATTACCCAAGACTTTCTTGGGAAAGTCTTTTGTGTTCCAAGAAATAGGAACTTTAATTTGAAAAACAGTGTGTAGGGCCGGCCCGGTGGCGCACTGGAGAGTGCGCCGCTTGGGAGCGTGGCAGCACTCCCGCCGAGGGTTCAGATCCCATGTGGAGACCGGTTCCCTCTCACTGGCTGAGCACGGTGCGGGCGCAACACCGAGGGTTGCAATCCCGTTGCCGGTCCCCAGTATGAGCGCGACACCGAGGGTTGTGATCCCATTACCGGTCAGTAAAAAAGATTTAAAAAAGGAAAAAAACAAAAAAGAAAAAAAAAAGAAAAACAGTGTGTAGGAGCTGACCATCATACTCTGGTGCTGAATTACCATGGCAGAAAAGATCATGGAGAATTCAAGAAATTGGAAGGTCAATACTGAGTGATCATCTATAGAGATAAGGATTTAAAAAGGAACATAGAGGAAATATATCCAAGAGAGTGACTGACAGACAGGAGCTAAAATTGCAGGGAATGAGAGATAGTGACAAAGGAGCTTATAGCAAGAATGGAAGTGGGTGAGATCCACTGAATGCATGATACATTTAATTTATTATTAATCTCATATATTGTCTCCAATTTTTTGTAACTATTTATCATATTAAGTGAATATGCTTATATATTCATCTTGAATATTTCACATATCATCAAAGAAAAAACTTACCAGAAATTGGACTACTCCATCATAGTGTACACCCACTTTTAAGTGTTTCATTACTAATTTACAAATTGACCATCAGAACAGTTTATAAATTTATACTTCTACCAGAAGTGTGTGAGGACCTGAAGTTCCTCTTTGCAACCCTTGGATATACAAGTTTCCTCTGGCCTGTAAGCCAGCAGTTCTATAGATATACGCTGTATACATTAAGCAAAACAATCCAAGTAAAGACACCTAAACCACTTCCACAAACTTTCCTAATACCTACTAAAACCAGAACCTATCATAGTAATGACACCATAAACCAAAAATTAATTCTCTGTTATATACTATGTACTTGAATGTCTGCCATTTTCCTGGAGGCAGGGAAACGCCAGAATTACAGGTTAATATAATTATAAGTTAACACAACATACCCAGTTCTCAGTACCATGAGTATAAGTTTTCCTTCCAAAGAAAACCCCAATAATTCTTTCCATGATTTTTAACCTGGTTATTGAGCCTACTAGAAAACACATTAGCATAAATAGACATCTGAACCTAGTTGTGAGGTATGATTTTGATACACTTATTCTTACTCCTGTTAAACTTCAACGAATTGATCTCAGTACAAATAAGATAAACTCTTTTTCCAATGAATCTCTACTCATACTAGGGATCTTATTGAGGGCTAACTAGAAACCTCCAGAAGCAGATGATTCACAATAGTAGACAGTTATACCAGGATCCCTGGATCAAGCAGACAGTTTTCAAATGTGGACAGCTTCTTTCCAAGTCCTTCATGTCATGTCCCAAGACTAGGAGCATGGAGAGTCACACATTAATCTGTGTTTCCTTTTCTTATTACTGATTATTCTTTACCTCATGGTGGTTTCGTATGGTAAACTGCTCAGACAAAGCTCCTTTTGCCTAGAGCTATAAGCTTAACCCCAGTTACACTTTGATATTTTTGATGGTTAATTGTATGTGTCAACTTGACTGGGCTAAGGGATGCCCAATTATCTAGTAAAATATTCTTTCTGGGTGTGTCTGTGAGGGTGTTTCTGGAATAAATTAGCATATAAATTGGTAAACTGAGTAAATCAGATGGCTATTACCCATTTGGGTGGGCATCATCCTATCTGTTAAGGGACTGAACAGAATAAAAAGGCAAAGGAAGAACAAATGTGCTCTCTCTGCTTCAGCTGGAACATTTATCTTCTCCTGCCCTCAGACATCATCACTCCTGGTTCTTGGGCCTTTGGATTTGAATCAGAACTTACACCACTGGCCTCCCGGTTCTCTGGCCTTTGCACTCAGACGGGGATGTACATAATTGGCTCCCCTGGTTCTCAGACCTTTGGGCTTGGACTGGAACTAAAATCACCAGCTTTTCTGTGCATCCAGCTTGGAGATGGCAGATCATGGGACTTTCCAGCATCCATAATCACATGAGGCAAGCCCTCTAATAAATAAATAAATACACACACACACACACATACATAGAGATATTTCCTGTTGATTCTGTTTCTCTGGAGAGCCCAGACTATTACAGATTTTGGTACCAAGAATAGGGATGGAAATCAATTCTGCTTGGGACAGAAGACTTCTCACCAGTAAAGAAGACTCATTGTTACAGCTGGCTTGCTCCTTTAAGAATCTCTAAGGAAATAATGATTGTAAGTACATGCTTATTTTCCATTTCACAGTAAGAGAGAACCTATGGTCTCAGGACTACTTGACTAAGCAGGTTATGCTGAACTCTATGTTGAAAGTATTCTATAAGAAACTTAAGATCCTCCCCTATCAAAAGAAGTCTCCTCAGTTTTACCAAGCCAAGGGTATTCTGATTAGGAATTCCGTCTATTCAGGAAACTCGTATGGATGGCAGTGTTTGTAAGCATAACATCTATAAAATCTACAATCTGCAGCCTACTTGTGAAAAAAATCGGGCTGCTTTTATCCACAGAAATATTTTCCCCAGTGTATCCCCCACAGAGGCACAATAAATATGACTCCTAATGACTTAACACGTGCATGCCCTCCTCCCCCAACAAGATACAAGCCATAAAAAATAAATCAATCTCTATTCTGTGTTAATAGACTAAAGCATAATAAACACTACCTGAAAAGGCAGTTTCATATTACCTCACTTAGATTATGTTGCTTATAAACAGTAAGGGATCCACTCACTGCTACTCAATAGCCCTCCTCATTGCTATGGTCTGAATGTCAATGTCCTCCCAAAATTTATATGTTAAAACCTAATACCCACTGACCTGCTGTGATAGTATTAAGAGGTGGGACTTTGGGAAGTGATTGAGTCATGAGGGCTTCACCCTCATCAAATTAGTAGTGTAGAATTAGTGCCCTTTAAGAGGCTTGAGTAATCTCTCTTCCTGCTTTCACCATGTGAGGACATAGGAACAAGTCAGCAGAGAGGAAGTCCTTGCCAGCACCTTATCTTGGATTTCCCAGCCTCCAGAACAGTAAGCAATAAATTTCTGTTGTTTTTAAATTACCCAGTCTAATATAACTATTTATAAATTACCTAGTCTGTTATAGCAGCTCAAACAAAGACATCACTCCAGAAGAGATCTGCCCTAAATAATAAAGAATGAGCAAAATCTTTCAGAATAGTTCACTCGAATCTGACACCTGAAGAAAATTTCTAAATGATCTCTTTCTATCCTCAAACCTTGTTTTATTCATTCATTTTCTGTTGCTTAGAACAGAATATCAGAGACTGGGTAATGCATTAAAAAAAATAAAAGGATTATTTCTAATGGTTTTGGAGGCTAGTAAGTCCAAGGTCCAGGGGTACTTCTGGTAAGGGCCTTTTTCTTCATGGGGCTCTGTACAGAGTCCCGTGGCAATGCAGGGTATCACATGACAAGAATGGCAAGAGTGTTTTCATGTGCTCTACTTGTAAAGCTGCCAATCTATGCCCATGATATCTCTTCAAACCATTAACCCATTACTCCATGAATGGGTTAATCCATTCATGAGGGCATAGTCCTCATGATCCAATCACCTCTTAAAGGCCCCACTTTTCAATACCATAATCAGATTTCCCACCCTCTTAACACTGTTACAATGGGGATCAGGTTTCTAACACATGAATAGTTGGGGCATACATTCAACTCATTACACTTGTCTTACAGGAAATCAGAAAAATTGGGGAGAGGAACAGGTAAAGGGACATGAAAATCAACTACAATGTATATTGACAAGTTAAAATTTAAAAAAGAAAGAAAGAAAAGAAAAATTGGCTGGTTCATAGAATATTTGGCAAAAACATTCCAGACCAACTAATCTGGTCAATTAATTTCATTAAACTGATAACCAGGTATTAATGAAATTCTGAGAAGTAGTCATAAAAATTGCACAGTACTAAAATGGTGTCAGGATAACTGGACCACATGCAAATGGATAAAGTTGAACTCCTACCTCATACCATATCCAAAACAACTCAAAATGGATCAATGACCTAAATGATAGACCTAAAATTATAAAAATCTTTGAATAAAAGATAGGTGTAAATATTCATGACCTTGAATTTGGCAATGGTTTCTTAGATATGACACCAAAAGTACAAGTACAAAAAAAAAAAAAGATAAATTGGACTTTATCAACATTAAAAATGTTTGTGCTTCGAAGGACATTATCAAGACTGTGAAAAGACAACCTTCAGAATGGGAGAACGTATTTTAGAATCATCCATCTGATAAGGGACTTGTATCTAGAATATATAAAGAACTCTTACAACGCAATAAGAAAAAGACTAACAACCCTATTTAAAAGTGTGCAAAGAATCTGAATAGTCATTTCTGCAAAGAATATATGCAAATGGACAATATTCACATGAAAAGATGCTACACATCATTAGCCATGAGGAAAATGCAAGTGTGTGTGCACACACACACACAATGAGATACCACATTCTACCCACTAAGATGGCTGTAACCAAAAAGACAAGTAGTAACAAATGTTGGCAAAAATATGGAGAAATCAGAACCCTCACACACTGCTGATGGGAATGTGAAATGGTGCAGCCTGTTTGGAAAATATTTAGGCAGTTCCTCATAAAGTTAAACATAGAGGTACCATTTGACCCAGCAATTCCATTCCTAGGTATATAACCAAGAGAAATGAAAACATATGTGCATGTAAAAAGTTGTACATAAATATTTACATCAGCATTGTTCATAATAGCCAAAATATGAAAACAATGTAAATGTCTATCAATTGATAAAATGATAAACAAAATGCGATGTATGCATACAATGGAATATTATTTGACCACAAAAAACAATGAAGTACTAATACATACTGTAACACTGATGAACCTTGAAAACATGCAAAGTGAAAGAAAGTTGCAAAGGACTACATACTGTAAGATCCCATTTATATGAAATGCCCAGAATAGAAAAATATATTGAGACAGAGAGTAGATTAGTGATTGCCTAAGGCTGGGGTGGATGGAGGAATTAGGAGTTGATAGCTGACGGGGTTTTGGGTTTCTTTCTGGGTGTCAAAAATGTTCTAAAATTGACTTGGTGATATTGCACAACTATGTGAATACACTAAAAACCACTGAATTCTGCACTTTACGTGAATGATTTTTAGTTATGGTGTGGGAACTACATCTCAATAAAGCTACTATAAAGGGAGGGAGGGAGGGAGGAAACACACAGGGCTAGAAATACTCCAGTATCTCAAGAGGCTATCCATGCTGTACATGAAGAGAAATGTTGTTCTAATATCTCTGCTGATCTGACCACTGTCCTTCATTATAATAAACAAACCACTCTTTAGATAACCACAGGATAATCAGGCATTACTTGGAATCCCTGCCCTTAGTTTTCTAATTAACTAGGCCAAAAGATCAGCTGGTAAGAGAATAACAAAACTAATTGCAAGATTTATAGGAGTCCAATACCTATGCTTGTGCACTAGAGCTGAAATTGGGAAAATCACACATGTCTCTAACCCATCAGGAAATCAAATTAACCATGCTAGATGGGAAAATAACAAAGCAAACTTAGTCAAATCTGCATCTCAAAGGAGTGATTGACCACAAGAAGAAATTTAGAGTGGAAAAAAACAAAATTTTGTCTTACGTTTCCTCAGCTCAGAAAAGCTTTGCATTTCTCAGAGAAATTGTTTTCCAAGATGGGCATGAGTGGAAGGACCTTTCTAATACTAGTTACGAATTGCAAAGACATTCAAAAGAACACATGCCTTTGTAATTGGACAACAGGCCAATCTCAAAAACACAGGGATTATTTGTTACTATTTTATCTGCCGTAGGACCAATTAGGCTATGCACATAGAAAGTATTTAACAAATATTTGCTCAACTAGAAAAGAGATTGTAAAACCAAATAAAAACAAGGAAACTTATTGGTTTTTTATCAAAACTTATTGGTTTCTGTCAAATCTGGACTAAACATTATGCGATTGGAATTGTAACTGCTTTGTAATATTTTGAGCTCTAAATACTTTGTACTGTCGCTTTCCATGAGCCCCTCCCTTTTAAAAGCACAGTCAGCTTGCACCCAAGTTAAACTCTATTATTTTTCCCAAAAATTGTGTGAATATTTTGAGCTCTAAATACTTTGTACTGTCGCTTTCCATGAGCCCCTCCCTTTTAAAAGCTCAGTCAGCTTGCACCCCAGTTAAACTCTATTATTTTTCCCAAAAATTGTGTGTGAGTCTGTTTTAAAAGGGGGGAAAATATCAACTTCCCATCCTATTTGAAAATACAATAAGGATATCCTACCTAAACTCAAAAATTCTTATGCTTATGTTCAACATTTTTTCTCTTATAGTCAAACTAATGTGAAAATAGTAGTAGAAGAATCAGAACAAGAGAAGAAGACAAAATTAGAATGAAAGGAGGATTTGAAAAAATAAATTCAATTTTAAAATTTATTTTGGGGAAAAGTCCTTAAACTTGAAAAGTTCAAAGGTAATACAATTTGGTCAATAATTGCTTGCCTGAACTTCTTTTCTTGATGTTGCTGATGTTGTTTCACTCTTTTCTTCTTTTTTCTTTCCAACTGTCCTTTATGTTGATGCAATTTTTCTCTCTCTTGACGACCGTATTCGGTCAGTCACCAATTTTCAACAATGTTTCCCACATGGGTGCTTTCCATGTCATCCTGATCCAGGATCGCACACCACTTCTATCATCCTGTACACAGAAGAGTTTCATTTCCCCAACAACTTTCGTAAGGTCAGGGACTTTGCTATTATTTTATCAACTGTAGACCCAAATAGGCTACACGCAGTGTTTAATAAGTATTTGTTGAATTGGAGGGAGAAGAGATTATGAAATCAATCAAACTAAATTTGAGGATGAAAATACTTAAAATGTAGAAAATCCACTGTGTGGTCACCAAGGAGACTACTCAGGTTCACATTTTCCAACATATGTTTCTATCACTTAATGCTTGAGATACATCTAATTACTGGATGTATCAGAAACTAGGTTAATTAAAGGAGACTCAAAAATGTTTACAGTAGACCAAGTTATTCTATTTTAGTATCAGGCAACTAAAAATGTCATCTGGAAAATGAATAACATGGAAATTTTATCTTCATTGATCAGAACCGCCTTTCCCCAAGCAATCAAGCAATCGTGTCATTAAAAATAAAGCACTCATGTTTCACCCAATTAATAACCAGAGTAAATATTAATCACACTAATGACAGAACATAGAGTTCAAGAGCCAACTGAAACTGGTATAATCAGTCAGGTAGGCGTTTGTTTATTTAAATTGCTTAACTGATGTTTACTCACAGACCCACCCCATGAGCTTTGGAGAAAATCTTAAGAAAGAAATATTTGCTCCACCACTCAGTAGTTGTGTGATTTTGAGCAAATATTCTTTTCATAACCCCACTCAACCTTGGTTATTTCATCTGAGAACCAGTGATTAAATTATATGTTGTGTTCTAAGGTTTAAATGAGCTATAAATATACATACTTAGCAGAGTACCTGGACCAAAGAAGGTTTCAGTAAATGGTAAAAAAAAAAAAAAGAAAAAGAGACAAAGAAAGAAAAGAAAAACAAAATTAAAACTTGCTTTTCTTTGATTGAGTGACTGTTTTTGCCTTCCAATACACTTCTTTTTTGACTGTCCTTTGGGCTCTTCTTAAATTACCATTTTTAGAAATAATCTCCTAGCTAATACACTGGCACCCACTCTCCACCCTGACTCCTGACAATCCTTTCTCCACTGCTAGAACTTATTACTACTTACAGAAGCAGACACATAAATGCAAAATTAAAATAAAAAAACAGGGTATTGTGAGGAAGAAAAAGCAGTAGGCACAGATCATTCTTTTGAACTGCTTAGCAGCTAAGGGAAGTAGCTTGAGGCAGAAAAACTTTAAAGGAAAATTGTGTTAGAATAGAGATACTTCATTCATAGAAATAAAAGAGGTAATGGAGAAGGTAAGAGAAAAGGAAGGGCACATCATGAGAGTGGAGAAAGAATTTAAAATGTTAAATGAGGGAAATGACTGATAGAGTCAGGTCCAGGAAAAAAGAGAAGTGAATGGAATCACGAGTACAGACGAATGGATCGGTTCTAGAAAGAAGGCAGACAAAAATGAGAATAAAGGAGCTAATGGATACAGTTATGGAGAAAATTTTAGGTGGAAAAAAGAGTTGGGGCTAGGTTGTCACCTAAAATATGGAACCTAGTTAAATTTGAATTTCAGATTAACAGATACTTTTTTAGTATAAGTATCTTCCAAATGTCTCATGGGAAATACCCATACCAAAAAATATATATTGTTCATCTTAAATTCAAATTTAACTGGGTTCCTGTATTTTTACTTGCTGAATCTGACAACTCTGTGAGGAGGTCACTTTTTATTATACTCAGTAAAGCCATCTGTATGAAAACCTGCTCAGAATAAAGGTTTGGGGAAGGGATGCAGACATAATGAGAGTGGGAATGAATGTAACAACCAGGGTAAGAAAAGGCATAGTGATCTACTCAGGATAGGATTTTTAAATAGTTAGGTGAGAATCACCGAATTTCCAGGCTGATGGAGTTTGGATGTGTTGTCCCCTCCAAAACTCATGTGGAAATTTGATCCCCAATGTGGCAGTGTTGGAAACTGTTTGAGTCATGGGGGTGGATCCCTCATGAATGGATTAATGCTCTCCCTGGGGGTGGAGGGATTAATGAGTGAGTTCTCACTCTATTAGTTCTCGAGAGAGTTCGTTGCTTAAAAAGACCCTGGCACCTTCTTTCTCTGCTTCCTCTCTCTTGCTTCCTCTGGCCATGTGATCTGCTTGTACCCGCCGTCTGCTGCCACTTTCCGCCATGAGTAGAAGCAGCCTGAGGCCTGTGCCAGACGCAGCTGTCCCACAATCGTAAGCCAAATAAACCTCTTTCCTTTATAAATTACACAGTCTCAGGCATTTCTGTTATAGCAACACAAAACGGACTAATACACAGGCCAAACATTCGTTTTCTCTGGCTTTAAAGAATTACTCCAAATCTGGAAGGCTCTTTCCTTTTCTTCTTCCAATAAGTCAATTTCTAGCCTACTGTTCATCCTCATTCCCCACATTTAATTATCCCCTATGTGAGGATAATTAAATCACCAGACTTAGTTCCCTCAGCATCCTTGATCCCTAAGAAAATAAAACTATTTTGATCTTAACCCCAGATCCAAGCAGTTTTATTTAACTGCTTTCCATAGAATCTCGAGCCCTGATTCAAAGGCTTCTGAGGACTCTTCTAAAAATCATTTCCTGTACTGTCTCTTAATGTATTGTTTGGGTCTGCCTGGAAATGTTCTTTCTTAGCTGCTTAGTTCTTTCTTAGACACTTTTAAATCTTTCTTAGTGAGAGAGAGAGAGAGAGAGAGAGAGAGAGAGAGGAGGTGCCAGGGTCTTTTTGAGGGAACTAACAGAGTGAGAACTCACTCAGTCCCCCCACCCCCAGGGAGAGCATTAATCCATTCATCAGGGATCTGCCCCCATGACCCAAACAGCTCCCAACACTGCCATATTTTGGGTCAGATTTCCACCCAAACTCTATCACAGGGTTTCCAAAGTCATACCCCTTCACATCTCCACTTCCAAGATCACCACCTGGACGTCTAGCACATAGAATGAGTGTCTTTAATATTTGTTGATGACCGACTACACAGTCACCGTACCGCATGATCTCAAACCACATCCACCTTTTGGTAATAGCTTTAAAACTGCATTTAACCTAATAATAAATAATTAAAAGTAAATAATAAATAAATAATAATAAATTTTAGAAAATATAGATGCAGAATGAGAAGACATACTGAAACTCTCAAATCACCCCATGGGTTATTTCCCTACTGTGTGTAATTGTCATATAATACCCTAACTACAAGTAAAATATCTACTAAAATAGTCCTTAAGAGGTTAAATAACAAGAAGCTTTTTAATGAGTCCCATTTGTTCTAAGAGCTCCTGATTCAACCTACCTAAGGGGTCATTGTTATCTTGATACCTCTGGTAACTTTCTATTAGTGTTTATGACACTCAACCCTATAACGTGTAACTGAACTATTAATGATGCATTAATCTTTATTTTAGATTAGCACAAAGTGCTGATTAACATTTTTTTTTTAATTTGAGAAAACTACTTTAAAACAAAATCTTACTAAGAAATATAAGGAAATAAGATAAAAAGCAAAACATCTTCGAATAGTGGGGTGGATACATTTACCAAGAAACTTGTAATATTTCTAGAGTTTAAAAAGTACAAAGGAAGGAAAGGCTCTGTGACAGGTTCATGCTCCTCAGCAAGCTGCTCTGCCACTTGGGCCATATGACGCAGCAGTTCAGGCACATGAAGTATGTGTGATAGGGACCGTGTATGGAGCATTTGGCAGGACCCTATAGATAAACCCTTGGGGTTCTCGAGTAAATGAAACCCTCTTGCACAGAGGGTAATTCAAATTCCCTTTGAATTACAGTTTCTGCTGTAGAACCAGCCCTGAATACTTGACATGAGCCACAGAGTTACTATGTAGCCTGCACTTTCATCATGAGTCGAGCACTACCTAAACCACTAGGCCAAAAAGATTGATGTGGATGGCGGCAATCTGTCATCAAGCAGAAGTGGTATATTAGAAACTGGGTTCCAGACAGTCCTGAAAGCACCTCGGTTGCATGAGCAAGTGGTTTAGACTCCTCTGGTGCTTACTCCCATATCACATTCCTCCTCTCCCTCATCCCACATTATGTCCTCATGGGGACATCTCTTTACTGAGAAGGGAAAACAATTGAGCATGGTTTGCAAATGGTTCTGTAAGGGTGTATTAGTCCATCTTTGTTGCTTATAACAAAATATACGGAACTGGGTAATTTATAAAGAAAATGAAATTTATTGCTTACAGTTTCTGAGGCTGGGAAGTCTAAAGTCCATCTGGGGGTGGGAAATCCAATTATGGTATTTGAAAGGTGGGGCATTTAAGACGTGATTAGACTGTGAGGACTGTGCCCTTGTGAATGGATTGGTCCATTAACGGAGTAATAGGCATGGCCCTGTTGGCTTTCAAAGGAGAGCAGGTGAGGAACTTAACTCTCTCTTGCTCAGCCCATTCTCACCACATGTCACTCTGCATCCTTGTAGAGGAAGGCCCTAACCAGATGTGCTCCATAGACCTTGGACTTCCCAGTCTCCAAACTGTCAGAAATAAATTTTATTTTTTTATAAATTATCCAGTTTCAGATATTCTATTATAAGCAACAGAAATGAACTAATACAGATATGCGCCCAGTACTGAGATTGCAGGATCATATGGTAGGTCTACTTTTAATTTTTTGAAGAACCTCTATCCTATTTTCCATAATAGATGTACTAATTTACATTTCCACCAGCAGTATGCAAGAGTTTTCCTTTTCTTCACATCCTCTCCAACACTCATGTTTCAACTTTTTTATAATAGTCATTCTAACAGGGAGGAGGTGACATCTCATTGTGGTTATATGTTCTCAAATAAATGTATTCTCAGTGTGTTTATGTGATATATGGGTCCATGTAAAATGCAGGACCTAGGACAGGGCTCTGTCTGCCCCAGTCTGGCAGGAAGACTATGCAGGGAATTTGTACAGATGTCAAATCTTCTGGTCTGTATGTTACCATCATTTTAAAAGTTGTCACAGTCAGAAACTGGGATGTATTGTTTATAATATTTATATAAATCCATCAACATATGTGCAGTCATTCATTTATGTTGTTCCATAAATAAAAGCAACCCACATGAAATTAGTCACAAGAGCACTAAGTCACACTGTCCCTTTATTATTCACATCAAAGGGCCTAGAGGAACAGGTCATGTGTCCTCAGGGTGATTCACTGGAGGTGAAAAGGCCCACAAATTGTTTTAAGCCTTTTAGAATTACACATCAGAAATGCTTACAATAAATACACTTAAAGTAGCCAACTGAGAAACCAACCAAGCTACGTACATGCTGCAGTGTATCTGTTACACCCTTCCTACTGAATCAGTGTTATCTAAACCCATAGAGAAGACATCAATCACTAACCCAGCAGTAAAGAAGATTTCAGGTTCATTTTAATCCTAAGATTAAAGCGATAGAAAAGACGCTGAGGAATTTCAAGTTCATCAAGATTAGATTTAAATTGCTCCACGGAGAACAGAATCCAATC
Source organism: Galeopterus variegatus (assembly GCF_000696425.1). Taxonomy (NCBI): domain Eukaryota; kingdom Metazoa; phylum Chordata; class Mammalia; order Dermoptera; family Cynocephalidae; genus Galeopterus; species Galeopterus variegatus. Next base: position 514,059 of record NW_007726495.1, on the reverse strand, counting down.
TCTTTAGACTCTAGGGAAGGGATAACCCTTTTTCTCTGCTACCATTCTCACTGTTGGGTACCATTTGAATTCTTAGCTGTGGCTCTAACTTAAATCATTTCTGTTGCTATTTCCTGTGCTTTGTTCCACAGTAGGCAAAGACAGTTTGCATCCTCTTTGTCAATGAATGCCTTAAGATTGGTTTATTTATATGAATATATTATATATATATGACCCTAAAGCCTAGATTCATTTATTCGACAATTTATGAGTATGTCCTATGTTATTGTTGCTGTACAAGGCATTGTAAAAACAGAAAGAAACAAAAGATCTCACAATCTAAATTGTAAGTCTAAACAATGACATTTTTTACCTTCGTAGCCTTTTATAGTTTATAAACTGCTTTCATTTTTTATAACATTTGGACTTTACAGAAAACCTTCTAATAGTTTCCAGAATTACCCTATCAGTAACATAACCTAAGACACAACAAAAAGTGAGGGATCTTGGATATCAGTCCATATCTTTCAATTCCTAATCCACGGCTCTTTTTATTACATCCATTTTATGAAAAAAAAAAAAAATTATCAGTGAAACCCTTTCTTCAAACAAAACCTGAAGCAATACCCTGGCATATTTGAGACCTAATTCTGGGCCCCATTGCTGCATTTAGTCAAATCAGGTACCAACCTTATCATTCAACTTATTCATCCTGTACATTAATTATAAAAATAAGACACATATCCAAAGTTTAGTTAATATGTTTTCCAAATATTTCCTGGGAAAAGGAAGGAGAGGATACATATCATGTACCAGGACTTGGTAAAAATTGCATTAGACAATTTTTCTAAGTGTTTTTTAATAGCCATTTAGACAGTCAGTGGCCCTTTCTCTCACCTGTCTACCATTCTCTCCCAGTCTCCTGTAGTTTTCCTGCTTTGATGCAGCACTACACACGCAGGCAATCCTCCTAATCCATGCAACTCTATTGGCCGGTGTAGTTCATTTCTCAGTTTGACCCACGTCCCTCAAATAGGGATTATTTAGCTGTGAATAACAAAAAATAGCCCCAGACTTTTAAGAAAATAGGAGTTTGATCACTAATCCAAGAGGGACTCAGTCAGGAAGTAGAAGCCAGGTCACAAGGCTGCTTTGCAGTTTCTCCACGCTTAGACTCAGTGGCTGCCCCATTACTATCACCCTTGCAGAACAGTTTTCTCTGTTACTCCAGCATATTTCAGATGCCCCATGGGAGTCAGACAGCAACTTTCACTTTGAGCAACCACCAGAGACTGACAACAATTCCCACATCCTGCTAGAGAAAATCTGATTGACTCAACGCGTGCCAGCCAGGTCAGATGTCCAGTAAGAACACAGCCAAAGCTATATGACCTATTCTCTCCCCAGCACTTGTGGTGTGAATACACTGTCAAGAAGGGGCCGTGGATGCAAGTGGTAAATTGGCTAAACATACACATAAGTCATCACTTAAAACCTTTGCTTTCTAAATCAAGAAGAGGTCAATATTTATCTATTTAGTGAATCAGCTAGCCCTTTAATAAACAATATAACTTTTCACTTTGCAGATGATTCATAGAGAAGAAACAGAGACCTCAAAACATAGCCTGCCCAAAGACAATCTGTCTAGTAAAGAGTAAAGCATATATACAAATAGGACAGAATGCAGAGCTTTTGTAATGAGGATCTGTTGGTATATTCCTGTGACTCCATAAAGGTTTTTGTTACAGTTTTAAAATATTATCTCTGTATTTTGTTGAGAGTCTGAAAATATAACACTATTCTGGATTATCCAGATAAATAGTAATGGCCATGTTTTGCTACAGATTTTTATTGCTTAAGTCTGATTAGTGTTTATGGTTATAAGGTGTGAAATGACCACCTAAATTAATCACTTATACTTTGAACTGTTTACTAAAGTATTCCTTACTGTGGAACCCACTGGTACATTTGGGGGATTTTGAGGGATCTCAAGTTTGAGAAGCACTGATAGAAGGAGAAAGTTGATAAAGTGTTATTCTTTATTGAACCTCTCCTATGAAGTATGTTATTTTTATCAAGCTTTTACAAAGTTTCACACTAAACTATTAAAATAATCATGTAAAGCTGGTATTGTTATTCTCATTCTGTAGGTAAGAGAAATGAAGCCTGTAAAAGCTAAGCCATTTGTCTTAAAGGTCAAAGTGCTGGCCAACTTGGAGCCATAATGAAAATCCAAGTATATGTTATACCATCTCATCTATATCCTTTCTTCTATATCATGTGACTCAGGAAAGAAAGTGTTTACAGGTAATACTCTGTACTTTTACTTATGACATCCAGGTAGTTAGAAGGTAATTCTGGCAAAATCGGAAAAGCTGAAAAGCATGAGGCACATACAGGGAACAAAGATTATTTGAATCTGATAAATATAGTGAGCATGAAAGTAGGGTTGCCAGATTTAGTAAATAAAAATAGAAATTTAAATAAAATTTTAAATTTAAGACAAATGAACAAATATGATGAAGTTGTGGGGGAGGGGAGAACGAGAGGGGGGAAATAGGAATGGGTAAAGGGACACGAAAATCAACTACAATGTATATTGAGAAGTTAAAATAAAAAATAAATAAATAAATTTTAGATAAACAATGAATATTCCTAGTATGAATATATTTCCCATTCAATATTTGAGATATAGTCATACTAAATAGCTACCCATTAATTACGTGAAATTCAAACTAACTGGGTGTTCTGTATTTTATGTAGCAATGCTTCATCAAGGCAAGTAGTTGGGTATAAGCAGGAGAGGCAGGGCAAGGTGGAGATAAATGGAGCCAGAGCTAAGTCAACTGGCTAAAATTAGACTTTATTCTCTAAGCAAAGGGGAGCCATTTGGGATTTCTGAGAAAAATATTGACACAATTGGATTTGTGCTTCGGGAAGATTAATCTGGCTGAGAAAGGTAAAACATATTAGAGACATGAAGAGTTGGAGAAAGCAATTCAGAGGAGAGGGCCTGAATTGTGCTAGTGGCAATAGAGTAGTGGTATGTGCACTACTCTATTTCAGTGACATAACAGAAGTACCATCATCAAGTCAGGTCATCTGAAGTTCGCTAATGAAATTTGCCTATATGGATTTGTAGAACTAACAAAATACTTCAGAGAAAAATATGTACCACCGTCAGTATTTCTATTTCAAAACAAGTACCTGAAATACCTCTTGGGTTGTTTCCTCCACATTTGGGTGAAATTTTCCCCAGAAGCTATGTAAACAGCTCAGACTCAATCCTGAGTTCCTCCTCTAAGTTCATGAAGTAGTTTTTCATCATGTCAGTGAACCCAGAGCACATACTCAAGAGGCATATGATGGATTGAGGACAGCTTTGAGCTGCCAGTGGGAATGAAAAACAGAAGACTAAAGACTGCACCACACCAGAAAGAAACCTTACCTTTTAGTTGTTTTTTTATCAAGCATGAAGTTTATCTTTTGCCCCAATGCTGCACTGTTTTCCACATGGGCACAGTGGTTTATGGCTACAACATAGGTACCCTCCAGAGGTTTCCTAAATTATCCATTATTCCCAGTCTCCATTTGCCACATGAATAATTATCCAGACACCACACACGCACTGGAAAATAGAACAGAATGTGTGGGCAATTTTAGAATGTAAAAATATCAAGTTTTTTCTCATTTGTTCAGTGAGTATTTATTACTTACCTCCTACACTCTAGAACAAATGTCAGTAAACTAAATCCTATAGGCCAAATCTGGCCTGCAGCCTGTTTTTATAAATAAAGTTTTATTGGAACACAGCCGTGCCCATTTGTGTAGATCCTTTCAAGTTTCAATGGCAGAGAGGGCAGAGACAAATCCTATGTACTACAAGACTGGCAAACTAAAGGAACACATAGTAAATATTGGAGGCTTTGGGGGCTATTCGGTCTCTCACAACTACTCTATTCTTCATTGTGGAGCAAAAGCAGCTATAGACAATATGTAAATTGTCTTTAAAATTTTATTTACAAAAACAAGAGGTCAACCTGCAGCCATAATTTGTCCTCTCTGATCTAGACCATAGAATGTCTCTGGGCTATGTCTCTAGATAAAAACAATAAAAATATCTCCAAGAACTAACCGACATTGGTCCAATATTTTGTAGACACAGAGGTCCAAAAGTGTAGACACAGAGGTTTGATAAAACATTTTATTTGTTTGTTTTGGATTTCTCCATTTGATAACTTATCTATCTCAGATAATACAATTTCAACAGATCACAGTTAAATCTCAAGTTCATTCTATTTTATTTTGTTCTCATTTAAATATTTGTTTCATTAGTATGTTGCAAAAAGAAAAGAAAATAGTTTTATACATTTCTCTGATTCATTTGACTAGAGGAATTTTACAGTATTTTGTTTTGTTTTTTATCTCAACATATACTTGGGTAAATTGGGTTCTTTTCTGACTAAGTTTGTATGCAGATTCTGCTGCATGATGACCAAGTGCTAATAGTTGGAAAGGAAAATATCCCAGCATTTAGAAGGCACATTATGAATTTACCCAATGCTACATCTATGTGATATTCATTTCACATAGAACAATAATATATTAGTAAGAATCCAGTCAGAGACAGAAACTGGACCAGTAATTTGAGGAAGGAAACTTTAATAGAAAGAAGTCCTAACTTGGGCCGGCCCGGTGGCGCACTGCTACAGTGCGCCGCTTGGGAACGCGGCGGCGCTCCCGCCGCGGGTTCC
>NW_007726495.1:504957-508189 GCF_000696425.1 Galeopterus variegatus | reverse complement strand
TTAATATACTCATTCCCTACTCTGATCTCTTCCAACAACATTTCATATTTCCCTAAGGTCAATTACCTCATTCCACATGTATTCCTTTGTCTACTATCTTTAGAAAATACCACCTGATAAACAACTTGTAGACTAGGACTGTATTTTAGGGAGTTAGTGTATTACGGGGGATGATGTACTTAATCTAACTGTTGAGTATGGAGGCCCAGCTGCTGTACTGGCTAGAGGTTCTCTTCAGGCCTTAATTTCTGATTCAGTGAAATCAATTATCAACTGAGCAATCCTATCTGAATTTCTAGTGTAGCAAAATCTTTAATGGACTTTAAATTTCCAAATATGTTTCTCCCATAGAGGAAACAAAATGCAAATAAACCTAGTGCTCCCAATTGCATACGTGTATATGTGACAGGAAGGAGTGGCAGGGGGGAGGGGGAGAGACACAGGAAGAGCAGAAGGATTATTTCTTTAATCCTTAATTCCAAAATCAGACCATTATTTTTATTTCGTATTTATTTTTTTCTTAGTCCACTCAGCTTCCAAGTTTTAGATGGAAACATTATTTCTTTCTTTGCTCCATACTAACCTAGCTCTTTTTTAGTTTTATTTTTCCCCTCATTTTGCATTATCTTTAAACTCAATTGCAATCACTACTGTCAAATAGAAATATTACTTGTGCTGTCATTTTAAAATATCAAAGTTGCTCAAACCACATCTAGTTGACTTTAATTGAACAAGAAATGAAATCCTAAAAATNCATTTTAAAATATCAAAGTTGCTCAAACCACATCTAGTTGACTTTAATTGAACAAGAAATGAAATCCTAAAAATCGTGCATAAATTGAACTTGCTCTAATTATAAATGAATAAATTAATATTGGGTTAAATGTTCTTCTATAATATAATCCTTGAGGAATAAGTACATACTTGCAAAGAATTATTGGGGCAAAAGTGAGTAATTTCACATCAATACATATCTTTTTTAAAATATAGATTTTTATAGGTCAGATTTGTTTCATGTGGGCTAAATCTCTAACCTCATTTCTACTGACTTGAAATTCATTTCCATGATGATTTTTCTATATTGTTTTCTGCGAAAATAAAAACCGTATTTGATGAAACAAATAAAGGGAATAAGTCATGAGCTACATTTTAATAAATTTAGCCCTCAGTTTAGAAGTTGCAGCCTTAATCAAATGCCTCATATATTATATTCATTTGGAAAAGCCTTCACTGAATACAGAAAAGAAATACAACTCTATTAAAACCTCAGATACAGCCTGCTAACAAGTTGAATATAATTTTATTGATTTTTTTATACTTGAATATGGAGAGCCTTTTGACTGTCATGTCTTCAATAAGATTTGTATAAAGAAGAGATGACCGGTTGCATCGTCATTTATAAACATATTGCTCAATCTGCTACTTTACAAGTTTTGCTATGATGATGAAATATTCACGAAATTTCCCTGGACAGAAGTGCAGATCTATAAAACAGAGATTTCATCTTTAGGATCACAGAATGTTTGAACTCATATGACCATTAGAGATGACTTAGTTTAGTCCAGATCATCCAGGTTGTTGGTATCCACACCACAGGACATTTAGGACCCTGTTTTTTCCTCTATCCCTCAGCTGAAAACAGAAAAGGGAAAGTCCAGTAGGTCTAAAATCTAAAATTCAAGTTATATTTTCCCACACTATTTGGCCAAGCTACTTTGAGGTAGTTTTTGCTTGTTATGCAAACCATTTTACTCGCTCCAAAAAATAGAAAGCCAAGGTATTGTCTCTGGGAAAATTTTCAAAAGCAAATTAAAATAAATGATTAAAAACAAAGTAAATATTAGATATAACTAAACAGGCCATCTTTTCCTGAAAAGTAAATTTCCTGGAGTTCTCATTAATATGTTTGATTGTGACAGATTGAAGAAGGGTTAATCATCAATATTCCCCATCTATTTGTCAACACATGAAATTGAAGGACAAATGTCCAGTGCTAAAATCTGTCAATTATGATTTCGATATCACAATAGCTTTAATTACAGCCAATCTGAGTTCTGTAGAAGGCAATGAAATTCTACCCATCTACCACAATTCAAACTCACTCATGAAGCCTGAGAATTTTTTTCGATGCCACCCTTTTCATTTTATGCCCATGTACTTTTCCTCTCTGAAATCATTATCAACTTCTTTTCCTTTATCATTTTACTAAAATATATACACATGAATATACACATACCCATCTTCCATGGAAAATTTATAACTATCTTTTCTTGCCCTCTCTACCAGGGACATTTTCCCATTGCCATCAGTCTATCACTTAATTTGTGACAATTATTTGTTCAACACAGAATTAAAAGCCAACTGATGGAGAACAGGAGGATAGACCAAAGAAATAGAATATGTAGAACCTACATTTAGCTCAGAGAAAAATAAACGTTCTATGTAATTCTCCCCTAAGCAAAATGATAATATTAAAGACTTACTATATTCCTTGCATTAATATTATTATTATAAAGCAGCAGTTCTCAATTAGAGGCAATTTTGCCCCCCATAGGACATTTGCTAATGTCTGGAGACATTTTTGCTTATCACACCTTGGGGGGTGGGGAGCTGTTGCTGGCATACCAGGGATCCTAGAACAGCCCCCTACAACAAAGAATTATCCAGCCAAAAATGTCAACAATGCCAAAGTTAAAAAACCCTCTCCAAAGGCATTATTCTAAGTACTTTATGTATATTATCTTATATAACCCTTAGGTTACTCTCACCTTACAGGAGTCACAGAGATGTTAAGTAACTTGCAAAAGGACATACAGCTAACAAGTGGCAAGAGGTGAAATTGAGAGGTCTGGACCTCTGGGTCTTCCATCCGCTACTCTGCCTGCTGAAATTGTATTCATTTTTTGAAGGTCCAAATTACTAAAATTTTTCTAGTTGCTTGTAGGAAATCTCATATGATTACCATAGCAGCTCTATGCTCTAAGTAATATACATATTATTTTCATATTTCATTAGCTGTCACCCACTGCATGAAGGTTTCTCTGATTCCCTCCCACCTAAATAGTTAAAAATAATTACTCTGGCTTTCAGACTCCCAGAGCAGTTTTATGTCACCTAGAGCCTAAAACCAGGATTTCCCAAAGCACTTTCCAAGCGACACTAGCTCTGCCCAGGATTAAAGGATAATGTGTGAAAAAAAGGATTCTGTGGTCAAATAATACATGAAAACATT
>NW_007726495.1:497659-504677 GCF_000696425.1 Galeopterus variegatus | reverse complement strand
AGGATTAAAGGATAATGTGTGAAAAAAAGGATTCTGTGGTCAAATAATACATGAAAACATTAGGTGAAACAAAATTAAACATTCATAATTTTTTTACATATTCCATATTACATACAAAAAGTTGTAATCATGCAAAGCTTTGAATATTTGACTTATGTTAATTATATACACATGACAATAAACTTATTTGGCCATTTCTTCCCTAGTTGTAAAATCAGGATAGGAATTCTGTTCAAATGATTGACTAAGTATGTGAAATTCATCTTTAGTAAATTTATGTTATGGCTTTCTTTTTCTTTTTCCCCATTTTGTTCCTCTTACTTCATTATGGCTATCTGCTTCACTTGGAGATCTTCAGTTCTCCAGCAAAGGAACTCAATGTTGCAAGTTATGTTGAACCTCTACTCCAAGGTATTTCTGAGTCATAAAACCCAAAATCAAACTTTCTGTTTAAACTTCTCATAGATTGACATGTGCTGTGAATTTCTGAGAGGAGGTATACTTTATACAGCATACCTAAAATCAATGTAAGCAAAAAAGCTCTTCTTTACATACCATTTTGAGAAATATTAATATTACTATGATCAAAAATTATAAAATAATAATTAGAATGTCATTGTGTTAGAGTTATTTATCTTTTCTGTTTTCTCACCTCTTGACCTCTTGAATGGTCCACCCTCTTTCAAAGCAAATGGGAAAATATTTATTGAACATTAGTATATAATAAACATTGTACAAAGACACTGCACCCCAAAAATCATCATTTGAATGGGGCTTAAAATGAAAAAAAAAAGAACTAACATGATTATTTCTCATCTTGTAGGTAGAATAACTAGCCATTTGGGTGCTCTGTAACTGCAGAGCACTTCCTTGACCAAGGCTCCTAAAAAAAGCCTCTGAGAAGAAGATGGAGACCAATGTTGCTAGTGACTCAGTAACTCACACTTTGTTGCCTAGTGAGGTAAGGGACAGAGTTGTGTCATTGTGATTTGCAGCAGAACATGATCTCAAGACTGTTGCAGATGATGGGCGTCAAGAATTTAGTCTTTATCCAGATCCAGATAAAGCACACACCATAATGCCAAATAAAGTTAAAAAACTGAGGAAAAAAATAGGCAAAGAATTTGAACAGAAGTTTATTCAAAGAATATATACAAATGGCCAGTAAGCATGAGAAAGTTTGCTCAACATCTTATTGGTCTGTTTCTGTTACCAGACTATCTGAAACTGGGTAATTTATAAAGAGATGAAATTTATTTCTAACAGTTTCAGAGGCTGGGAAGCCCAATGTCCACAGAACACTTCCGATGAAGGCCTTCTTCTTAGTGGGAACTCTCTACAGGTTCCCATGGTGACCAGGGTATCACACGGCAAGAATGGGCCGAGCAAGAGAGAGCTCACCTCCTCACTTACTGTCCTTTTAAAGCCATCAGAACCACATTCATTACTCCATGAACGGATCAATCTAGTCACAAGGGCATAGTCCTTACCATCTAATCACCTGTTAAAGGCCCCACCTTTCAAATACCATAACTGAATTTCCCACCCTCTTAACACTGTTACAATAGAGATTAAGTTTCCAATGCATAAATTTGGGGGGGGCACATTTGGCCCATAGCAGCATCATTTGTCATCAGAGAAATGCAAATCAAACTCACAGTGAGATGCTACTTCTTATTCACAAAGAGGGCTAAAATAAAAAAGACAGAGAACAATAAATGTTGGCAAGGATGTACAGGAGTTAAAACCCTCATACATTGTTGGTAGGATTGGAAAATGGAGCAGCCACTTAGGAAAACAGTTTGATAGTTTAGACAGCTCCTCAAAGATCAAACATAGAGTTACCATAAGACTGCTCCTAGGTATATATCCAAGAGAACTGAAAACCTATGTCTACACAAAAACTTGTAGACAAATGTTCACAGCAGCACTCTTCATAATAGAGGAAAAGTGGAAACATTTCAAATGCTTATCAACTGATAAATGAATAAATAAGATGTGGCATAGCCAATACGATGCAATATTATTTGCCATAAACAAGAATGAAGTACCGATACACACTACAACGTGAATGAACCTTAAAATCATTATAAGTGAAAGAAGCCAGACACAACAGGCCAGATACTGTATGATTTTATTTATATGATTATCCAGAATAGGCAAATCCATAAAAACAGAAAACTATATAAGTGCTTTCCAGGAGCTGAGAGGAGGGAGAAATGGAAGGTACCTGCTAATAAGCACATGATGTTTTTGGAAAAAAATGATGAAAATGTTCTGGAATTATAGAGTAGTGATAGTTGCATAACTCTGTGAATATACCAAAAACCACTGAGTTATATACTTTACACAGATTGGTTTTATGACATGAGAATTATGCTTAATAAATGCATTATTTCAAAAAATAATTTAATACTACTGATTCTTTCCCTCTTCGGATCCACACAGATTAGAAGGAGCTCCTTCTTCCTCATAAACGTTCAATACCTTTCCCAGCCTGGTTACAGTCCCACCTCTTCAAGAAGACCCCTCTCCTGGTTTCTTATAAATAGGCAAAAGTTCACTTTTATTCAACTCAAAAGATATTGCTCTATGCGAATTTCTCGTGACGGCAGGGACTCTTCTCTGCCTCTGTTGTCAGGACATTTACAATAAGCACTGGGTGATGATGATGTGGGTCTTCCTCATTTTCTTTATTCTTTTCATCATTTCTGCCTTCTCCCTACCAGGGCTTTGCTACTGTCCTCCAACTGTACAGCTTAAGGTTAGAAACTCTACTTGTTGAGGCCCTGAGCTACTCCAAAAGTTCCGGAACCTCATTCTTCTGGTGAATGGTGTACACTTTGAAGATGGCCCCTTAGGCAGCAGTGGGAGGGTTCACTGACGGTGCTGTCAGCTGACTTCCCAGTCCTCCCACTACCTGCCTACACTCAGCTCCCTCTGTCTGGTTTATTAGTGCAGTTACCACTTGCCTGTCCACTTTCTGGTATTCCAAAGGTTTCCTATTCTATTCTCACTGTTCCTCTGCATTTATGGCTTTTAAAAATATCATTGTGCTATCATGTTATTTGTGTTTGGTGGAAAGGAGGTTCAGTCTGCCAATGTAATCATTCCCAGGAATGCTCTGTGACAATCTGGAAAACTCTGGCAGGTCAGCATACTCTGAGGGACATCAGCCCTGGGAAGCAGCATGGTGTGCTAGAAGGACGGTGAGCTTTGGGGTCAGAGACACCAGGTCCCAGCCCTAGCTTTTCCATTATTAACTAGGTGATTTGGAGTAAGTCAAAATTTCTAAGCCTCAGTTTTCTCATCTGTAAAATGAATATATTATACATTTTGTAGGTTTTTGAGAGAGTGGGGTCAGACAATTTTGATAAATTTCCTTTTATGTGGCCTGTAGCTTTTGGACTTGAGTTATGATTCACAAATATTAATTCCATTTTATTCCCTTGAAAGCATATCAAGAGCTTTGCTACTCAAAGGCTGGTCCATAGACCAGCAGCATCTGCATTACTCAGGTGCTTCTTCAAAATACAGAACCCCTGACCTTTTGAATCAAAAGTGGTGTTGTTAATTCCATTTTATTCCCTTGAAAGCATATCAAGAGCTTTGCTACTCAAAGGCTGGTCCATCGGCCAGCAGCATCTGCATTACTCAGGTGCTTCTTCAAAATACAGAACCCCTGACCTTTTGAATCAAAAGCGGTGTTTTATCAAAATCCCCAGGGTATTAGCATACATATTTTTATGCATATTAAAGTCTGAGAAGCCCTGCTGGAGGCCCATTTTTATTAACTCACAGTTGTTGGTAGGGGATGGAATTGGAGACAATGGGGAGGTCTATTAATGAAGCTACAGAACACCCTGGGGAAGATTCAAAGGGTGTAGTGCAAAAATTTTGGAAAGTGTCTTTATCATTTAAAGGAATAATCTCCTTACAGTTTTTGCTCTCTCCCATTAATAAATACAATTAGAGACACTAGAGCATGCTGAGGCATCTTGTGACAGAAATATTGAATAGACAGACATAGCTCCTGCACTCAACTGACATGTAGATAATGGGTATCACTCCATGCCAGATGAGTGATCAGTCTGATGAATACTGCCTCTCAAAGATGCCTTTCCTGTGATACCTTCAAAATGAATTTTTAAATCTATAAACAAAGGATGAGTGTAACTCCTCCTGCCTGAGCCCAACATACAGATACATAGACATAAGTTTCCTATATCTGCTGAAGCTGTTTGGAAGAGGCTTAGCCTCTGTGCTACAACCAGAATTTATCTTTAAGCTTCTCCTTCAATTTCTGGAGTCTTGTATTGATGTGTTTGTACAAGCTCCAGCATTTTGAGGGCCATTAGAAATATCAAATGCAGTTCAGTCAGGAAATAGTGTTAGAGGAAATAACCATACACTGTGCATAAAAGAAGTTCCCACGACTCACCTTTTAAGAAATTCCTCAAGGTTTTGTGCTCAAGGCTGCTGATTCTGTTTCTGAAATTAAGTAGAAAAGTGATTGATAGGTATCTTAAGGCACACTTAATTTACACCAATAGATTTTCACTTAAAGTTCAGAGTCTGTGAATTTAGTTGGTTACCAGAAAGATTTATAAAATGTCAGTATCATCCTTCTTCCAACTATTCTCTAGTGCAGCCTCAAATAGGATGCTCTCTTAAGCATAGCCTTAGGTAGCAAGAAAAAAATCAGGAAAGTGATTATCAGCTCTTCAACCACACTAAGCTCTATAATTGCAAAACTACTTTGGATGAATCTCCACCTTTAAATTGCTGCACCCAGGAACTCAATAACTGTTAATTGCAGCATTGAATGAACCAACATTTGATGACAGTGTTCTACCAGTGCTTCCAGAAAAGCCTCTACCCTTAGGACATTGTTTGGCTAACCACCCAACTAGTAGATCTTTCTAGAGCTCATCAGTAATTGCAAATGTTACCTCTTGGATAAAAGAAAAACTCTGCCAGTTGATAGGTTGGCAAGTGCATCCATGGAGATGTTTTACTACCAAGAAAAAAGGTTGTATGTGAGGAAATGTCATTATGCACACATTTCCACTAAAAAAAAAAAATGGAAGATCAGAACCATCTCTCCTAAGCACAGTCCTTAGCATCAATCTGGAATTGATTCAATTGTTGTTTTAATGGAATTACGTTTTTCCACCAATGAAAACTTCACTGAAATTTCTTGGCAGAAGTTTTAGTTGATGGCATTCAGCCAATTTGTCAACAAGATTTCACTTCTTAGATGTGTTTGATAGTATTGAAAAAGTTCGTTGTTGTTGTTGTTGTTGTTGTTGTTTTTCACTTGGAACTCAGCAGAGAATGTCTGAAGGCATAGTGTTAATAGTCCCTATTCCAAAATTCATTTTATATTAAACTTGAAATTCTTGGGACTCCTTTGGGTACTAGAATATGCAAATGTGTGAATATGACACTACATGAATACATGGTTACAGACTTTGTGACTGAAAGAGAACAATTTAGATGAAAGGAAAAGTGTTCTTTTTCTCAAAAAAAGAATAAAGAAGACCAGAAGCATGTAAATTATTGAGTCTGAAAATAATAATATAGTACAGTTTACCGAATACAAATTTCAATCCTGTTCTGGTTCCCCAAATCATGCCATGTTTTGTTAACTCATTACCTCAATTGCTACAGTGTAAAAGAGCATCCAGTACATTTTAGTGAGAGAATGAATGCCTTTCCTCTGATGGAGAAGTCAAATTTTACTGTAGGAAGAAGTGCATGGTCCACTGCAATGCCTTGACCTAAATGTGCTACTTTCTAGTTGCATGATTATGGTTCTTCAGCCTCTCAAAACTTCACATCCCTCATTTCAAAAATATAGAAAATGCCTAAAACCCTCACAGGATTGTTGTGCTCACAAGTAAAGCACCTACACAGCATTTGTACCTAATAGACACTCAGCAAACATCCATTGCCTTCCCTTGCCTTCCTTCCACAACCTGAGGTCATGAATAGAAAATGCTTACTTACATTGCCTAAAGACTTATCAGACTTCACTCAATCTTCCACCTTCTCAGTGGCAATTACTATCAGCTTTACTGGCAGAAACATTTACATATCAGATACGTCAGGCTTGGCTCATAGGCTAAGGATTCTGTGGCTGCTTACATGCACACAAAGTTTGAATTTACAGATAGGAAAATATGAAGACTTGGATGCTTTGGGAAAAAGTTTGAAACCAAAAATTAGATCTGTTCTCTAGTCTTGCTTTCATTACCAAATGGCTTGATGACTTTTACTGTTACTGAATCTTTTGAGTCTTAATTTCCTACCTCAGAAATGATTGGAAATTTGTCTCAGTTAACTTGCAGAGTTTTATAAGGATCCAATGAATTATGGAAATCTAGAAATCTATATAACTATAAGGTAGTGATACTAGTAGAACCACAGAAATCTTCCTGCTCCTCTGAGCAATTCTGTTTTTATCAGCAAACACAGACAAAAGAGATTTTCTAAGTTGATTATTGGTGACTGAGGTTTTTCTTGTGATGAGAATCAAGATGTCAAAGATTGGTGGGAGAGGGGAGGTAGACAACTTCTCTGGGGCAGTCAGAAGGTAGCAGTTAGATCTCTGGACAATAGATACAAGTCAGTAATAAGAAAAAGGATGAAGATCAGTACACAAGTCCATAAAATAATGCCGAGCTGGTCATGACGTGAAATCATATGAACATTTAGCATATTTGTGAATATATAAAAGCAGCTTGGAAAATAAGAAAATTCAGAGGTTGAACTTTTCACTGAATGGGAGCGGGGATTTCTTACTGCACAGAGAACAGGAATGGACGTGAAATCATATGAACATTTAGCATATTTGTGAATATATAAAAGCAGCTTGGAAAATAAAAAAATTCAGAGGTTGAACTTTTCACTGAATGGGAGCGGGGATTTCTTACTGCACAGAGAACAGGAATACAGCTCTTTTTCTGTGAAGTTCTATAATGGCTTATCCATAACCAGGACATGTGGTTATGGG
>NW_007726495.1:485373-497453 GCF_000696425.1 Galeopterus variegatus | reverse complement strand
GACGTGAAATCATATGAACATTTAGCATATTTGTGAATATATAAAAGCAGCTTGGAAAATAAAAAAATTCAGAGGTTGAACTTTTCACTGAATGGGAGCGGGGATTTCTTACTGCACAGAGAACAGGAATACAGCTCTTTTTCTGTGAAGTTCTATAATGGCTTATCCATAACCAGGACATGTGGTTATGGGAATATGGTCTGGGAAGGAAGGATGTGAGAGCAACTGAGTGAGAGAGTGGATACTGGGAGCAATTCTGTTGCGATCATCCCCAGCAAATCAGTGGCTGACCTGTGAACTTTCATCAGTTTACAGAAAGCACTTCACAAAGACCTTCTCTTTCCCTGGATTGAATTTTTTGAATAAACATTTGAAGGCTTTCAAATGACCACTAACAAGTAAACATGGCTATTTGTTGGCAATGGTTTACCAACACTGTGCCCGGTTTCCTAGTGGACTTCCATTGTAGACAATAAAAGCCATGGCTATTACTCAGCCATAATTATGTTGTTTAAAGTGTGACTATTTGAGGGGTTAATAATCAAGAGTGAATTTTCATGCTTCTTCTGTTTAAACAGCTGCATAACTTTCTGATAAATATGCATACATCTCATATATCATTCCACAACAAGATGCCTAAGAGAAGGAACTACATTCAGAAAGAGAAGCAACCATCAACAGAGTAGAAACTCCCCTTAAACAGCTTCTTTTTGAGATATAGAAAATTCTCATCACTCTACACCAATCATCACCCTTCCTTTTTTTTTAAAATCAAATTTATTTTCCATGTGCTGGCTTTTTTCCAGCTCTACTGAGGTATAATTGACAAATAAAAATTGTGTAACATGATTATGTGATATACATACATTGTGAAAAAATTACCACAATCAGGTTAATTAACACATTCATCACCTCACATAGTTACCATGTGTGGGTGTGGGGTGGGGAGTGTGAGGTGAGAACACTTAAGATCTATTTTCCTAGCAAATTTCAAGTATGCAGTATGGTAGTATTAACTATAGTTACCATGCTGTACATCAACTTTTTATTCTTAAAGGAATAAAGCCAAGGTCCATCCAGAACAACCTTTACTACAATTCGATAATGCTCTGTGAAACAATAGACTATTATGACTCAGCATGCTAGAAGCAAAGGTCTCAGAAACCCAGGAGTGAATAGAAACAGACCCAGAGTCATTTTCTAGTGCTAACAGAGAGTTTATTTTCAAAAGAAAGATAAACCCTTTAACTATGACCACTGAAACAAGGCTCTGGTGTTCTACCAAATAAATTATGCCAGAACATGGGATCGCAAGTCAGGAGAACAGAGAATCAAGACACCTTGCTCTACCTCTAGGTATTTGTGCATCATTGGGCAAGTGACTTTATTTGGCCTGTGTTATTCCAACTATAAAATGAAAGGTTGAGTTATAGTCTCTAATGCCCCATCCAATGATCTCTGTGATGTCCGTGCCACTCTGTTCAATAGTAACAAAATCAGCATAAGGGCCACACAGGGAAAATCATCTTCACCTTAGGTGAAACAATCCTCCAAAATGCCATCTTCTTTCCTTTCTGTATAAAAAGTAATTATTTATTTATTTGGTTATATTTCATAGGTTAATCATCGCCAATTAATCTACCACCCAACCTGAAAGCAAGGACCCTGACAACAACTTAATATTTATTTTCTTTTCCCATTAAGATTAAAAGGCATATCTTTGGATTCAGGCTCATCAAAGACCTCATAAAGCCTAAGGGATTTCTTCAGTCTTGCAGTCTTGCTAAGATGCACCTGTCATTCCTAATAATCTCTTGTAACATACATCAGCCTAATACTCAGCTATCTTAGGTTGGACCCATCTGCTAATAATTTGCCTTGTGAACCTGAGCATATCACTTAACCACTCAAACTCAGCTTTTTCTACTCTACCTGGAGTTGATTAGAATAGGTTCCATGCAGACCAAAGATTCTATGATTTTATATTTAAACAACCAATGGAAAGGAAGGATTGTAATTTGCAGTGGAGAGAGTTTGTACCTACATCTTTATTGCCTTCACTTCTAGATTCACCTTGCAAGGATGGCTTATTCACTAAACTGCAAACACTTTCACTACTTTCACTTATGAGTAACTCTTGCACCACCTAGAACAGTACCTGACACTTATTAGGCCCTCAGTATGTGCTGGTTGAATGTATCTATGCAAGGAAACTACAGTTTAACGATGTGAACCCTCAACGATTATAATTCCCACTGCACTCTGAGAAATCTGAGACTAGAAACTTCTGAATTGGAAGTCACAAGTATTAACCAGTATTCTAAGCTATGCAGTTACTTATATATACATATTGCTCTAGGATAATCTACAGCTAGTACACAATTCCAACTAAATGAACTTGACTTAAAATTAATTTGTCCTTTGAAAGCCAAGCAGCATGGTAGAAATTTCACATATGTTAGGTAATAAGGTGGGTTTCTGGTCTGTATGTTATTATTGGTTAATTATTAAAGGAAGGTCAAGACTAATTTAAGGATCCTATTTATGTCTGGAAATTCATGCTATGGTCCACTTCAAAGTGGAAGGGAGAGAGAAAGGAAAAGCCTTGAGTCAATGGCAACAAGTTCTGAGGGTCCAAATGATGGGACAGTGACAAAAGATGTTTGCAAAATGTAGATGTTAAAGTTAAACATTCTCTGCTCCCCACCCCCACCCCAAATTTAATACTTCACTCAACTACACTGGACAAGGAATCTCAATTTTAGAAATCACGTCTTGTTTATAAGTCACGGCTTACATATAACAAACTCTGGGATCTCTTGGTGAGCTCCAAAATCTGCTGGTCATTCATTAACTATTTCAAAAATAAAAATAGATAAATAAAAATTAAAACTCTCAGTCCCCTATGTTGAGAAGAACTAAGTTCTTCAGCAAAATGCCAAGGGAGCTCCTTTATTGTTTATTTTCAGATAAAAGATAGCTACTAGAGCAAAAAAGAAGAGATGAATCGACAGCTTCCAAAGAAGCCAAAGAACTTATTTCCCTTCTGAAAAGATTAGATGTGTCCAGCAGTGTCTCTAATACAGTAAAGATGTATAATAAGATGTGATTATATTTTTAGCAGTTCGGAAAGGTCAAAACTAAACCTTTTATTCTAACTCATATCTGTAGAATAAGCACCTAAGAGAGCGAACAAAGAGGAAGAACTATTTACCTGACTAAAGCTGCAGGGTACATGGCAAAGCAGCTGGCCCAGGCTAACAGCAGATTTCCAAAGGACAGCACAGTAATGGAATTCCTAGTGGGACAATCAAAGAGGTGGAACCATCAGCCAAGCATGACTGCACATAACAAATCCATCAAGACCTATGATATCCCTGGCAAAGACAAATAGCAAGGGGCGCAAGAGACTTAAATGGTATTCGAAAAAATTTACTATCCCCCAGCTTCCAGCGTAGCTGAGAAACAATGCCATTCAAATTCCCATCTATTCCAACAACACAATCAAAATACTCTTTTTCTTAGCTGAGTACACTGCCTAATATTTATCTTTAACTGCATCTATGTGTAGCTATATAAATAAAAATGTATGTATA
The DNA here is from genome assembly GCF_000696425.1 of Galeopterus variegatus. NCBI lineage: Eukaryota > Metazoa > Chordata > Mammalia > Dermoptera > Cynocephalidae > Galeopterus > Galeopterus variegatus. The sequence goes on along the minus strand of NW_007726495.1, from coordinate 493,857 downwards.
TCTTTTTAAATATCTCTGTTACTGCATCAAGCAAAATCAGCTTGAAAGATTTTCATCAGATTTGGAGAGTATGTTTTGAGCAACATGATTTTAAATATAAGCTCTTTGGCATACCTAAAATTTGTTTTGGGATCCCCCGGCGGGCAAGGCAGGCAGGCAGTCGTTTAGCAGAGAAGCTGAAACAGAGGTGAAATAAGAGGCCCATAAGACTGCCAAAGGGAGTAATAAACCATAAGTTTGAAGATGCATTAATATGCCAAGGACAGAGAAAACAATCAGTAGTTTTAAATATGAGGCCTGGATTGATCATCACAAAGGCAGGTGTGGTTTGCAATCTAGCCACTTCTCACCTGGGTAACTCTAGGTAGAATATTCAGGTTAAGAAGCATCAGTAACTTATTTAGCTGAAAGTAATTAACACATTTTTTTTCTTCAGCAGTTCTGGAAGGGATTTTTGGAGAGACTCATTAATGTGCCATGAGTCTCACTCCCAATCCCAAGTCAGTGGGAAAATGCCAGCCCTTCACCACATACCAGTGAAAGGGACTTCAACAGAATATTCCTAAAGCTAGTCCCACAGTTACAAGGCCTCAGAGCCTGGTGTCTGACTCCCTCCTGCAAATGGAATGGTCCAGAGACANACTTATTTAGCTGAAAGTAATTAACACATTTTTTTTCTTCAGCAGTTCTGGAAGGGATTTTTTGGAGAGACGCATTAATGTGCCATGAGTCTCACTCCCAATCCCAAGTCAGTGGGAAAATGCCAGCCCTTCACCACATACCAGTGAAAGGGGCTTCAACAGAATATTCCTAAAGCTAGTCCCCCAGTTACAAGGCCTCAGAGCCTGGTGTCTGACTCCCTCCTGCAAATGGAATGGTCCAGAGACGAGCTGACTAGCCACTGATGACAAGTCAGAGGAATGGTGGCTGAGTTGGGTTCAGCCTGAATTCCCAGGATTTGTTGGCACAAAAGATGCATAAGTGTTTCCCACGGACCAGATGTGGGCCAGGCAGGAGAGAGAGAGCCTGAATGCTGTTAAACACTATCCAGCTGGAGAACAGACATGAGAAGAGAAAAGTTGTAGATGATGCTTTATTTCTAATGACTGTGGAAGGATTAAGTCACCAACCAGAATAGATAAATCTGCTATTATCAAAGGAGATATGGGTTAGAAGTGCCTAGAAATTTGGAGGCATAAGGGAGGGTTTCCTCCAAAGAATTCTTGACTGTCTCATAAGAGAACGAGTCAGCCTTAAACACTGTCAAGTCCAGAGGGCCAAGCCAGCTTTTTATAGTGCCAATTACGGGGAACTTACTGGAGTAGTCATGGGCCACCTAGATGCTCACCCAGAGGCAAGAGAAGGAACTAGCTCCAATAAATATTTTTAAAGGGACAAGGGAAGTAAAAATATAGTTGCTTAATGATTATACTCCAAGAGGCCTGCTTGTTCAATATATCAAATATACCACATATATACATAAGCACCAGTGGAATGACACACACACAGAGTATGATGAAATGTGGCGATTTAAAAGAGGAAAACAATTTAAGAAACACTTGATGTCTTAGAACTATGCTGGTCAGGGACTTATGAGAGTTCCCAATTGTCTAAAAAATCATGTTTCCAGCCCTTGGCCTTGTTTGAGACTTCATTACCTAATCCCTTGTGACCACATCTCTTCTGACAGATCTCATTTCCCATCACTCCCACATGTACATCCTTTGGCACAGCCAAGCAAATTACTTGTCACTCTCATCAATTTCCCATTCTGCCACATCCAAAGAAATACTTCTTATTGTTCAAAGAATCCTCAAGAACAGGGACAATACAGCCATTCACCTGTCATGCCTTAGGGTTGTATATTGTCATGGTTGCTGGTTTTCGCGCCCTATTGGGGGTCAGTGGTTCCTAAAACTGGCTACATATTCTAATTAGCCAAGCAGCTTTAAAAATAATACCACTGGCTGGGGCCTCATCCTGTAATAGTGGAACCAGAATCTCAGCGGGTTAGTACTGGGCGGGTGTTTTGTTTTGTTTTTATTTTTGTTTTTAAGCTCCTCAAGCAATTCTCATGTGCAGCTAAGACTGAGTCTATATTGGCTGAAGTACAACACAGCTAATCAATTTCTTAATGTAGAAGAATTGATAGGTTTTCTAAGTTGGCCCACCTGAGAAATGTTGATAAAAAGGCAGTTGGTTGTGAAGGTTTTTAGTATTCTATGGCAGGGGAGAATTAGATATGGCTATGGATCAAATTTGAGGTCTGGGAAAACAGAAAATAGATTGAAAGACAGGAAAATGTCTGTGCCAGAGCAGTGGTTCTCAATACTGAATAAACAGTGGTATCATTGGGCCCCTAAAACATGTCTATGTCGGGGTCTTAACTTTCACAGATTATGAGTTAATCGATCTGGGTGGGGCTCAGGCACCATGCAGTTGTTTAAAGCTCCCTAGATGATTGCAGCCAGAGATGAGAACCATTGCCCTGGAAAGCAAATAGCTAGATAGGAAAAATAAATTCTATTGGTGTACAGTCAAGCTAGACATCTATAATTAACAATAATTTACTCCATGTTAAACGGCTAGAAGAGAGGAGATGAAATGTCCTCATCACAAAGAAATGATTAAGTTTGGTAATGATGAATATGCTAATTACCCTGATTTGATCATCACACGTTGTATACATGCATTGAAATTGAAACTCAACTGTGTACCCCACAAGTATGTATAATCAACACATTTTAATAATAATAATAATAAAAGTATTTGCTGACAGTGGGTTATCAAATGAAGCAGATTCTTTTATATAGGACAGTTCCTTAAAAAGTAGAGAATGAGGATATTGTGTCTATAAAAATGCTGTTAGTTTAGGGGATTTAGTGTTCAAGTGTTCCATATCTCGACAAATTTGCTCACAGGATATCTAGGCTGTCCATAGAGGCATCCTGTAAATACATGGGATAGAAGGAAACGAGGTACACGAGAAAACCACTAATCCTTGTATTAGTCAGGGTTCTCCAGAGAAACAGAACCAATAGTATATACAAACTTTAAAAAGTTCATAGAAAGATTCTTATTATCTCTAAATTCTATTTTTCCATGAACTTTCCGATGTACCCCTGTATCTAAGATTTGTTATGGGAATTGACTTGTGCAGCTATGGAGGTTGAGAAGTCCTATAATATGCTGTCTGGAAGCTGAAGAAAAAGGCTGGTGGTGTAATTCAGTCTGAATCTGAAGTTCTGACAACGAGCAGAGCTGATGGTGTGACTCCACCCTGAAGCCAAAGGCCTGAGAACAGGGGAAGGAAAGCTCAAGAACCAGGAGCTCTGATCTCCCATGGCAGAAGATGAATGTTCCATCTCAGGAAGAGAGAGAGAGAGAAAATTCACTCTTCCTCTGCCTTTTTGTTCCAACTGGCCCCTCAACAGATTGGAGGATGCTCACTCACATTGGTGAGGGCAGATCTTTACGCAGTCTACTGATTCAAATGTTAATCTTTTCCAGAAACACCCTCAAAAACACACCCAGAAATAATATTGTATGAGCCGAGTATCCCTTAGCCCAGTCAAGTTACCACATGAGATTAGTCATCACAGACCTCAAGAGGGTACTTGCCTATTTCTAGTAGACAGGATTGGGGGGATGGGAGTTGTTCTTGTTGTTTTTGCTGCCTGGTACAAGGACTGAACCCCACACATTGGTGTTTTCAGGACCACACTGTAACCAGCCAGCCCAACAGGGGTTTCCTAATAAAACACAGGGCCTTATAGGATACTCTGTGTGTGATTATTCTCTCTGCTGTGGTAGATTCTTCTTCAGAGATACTTATTCCTTCTCCCCAGCACTGCCATAGCCTGACTGTACTTTTCCGTCTCTTGACTTTAGGCTTAGCTGTGTGACTTACTTTGACCAATGTAATGATAGCAGACAAGACATGACAAAGGGTTTGACAATGCTTGAGAGGCTGGGATTGCTCTGAGAAGACCATGTCTTGATTATCTTGCTGGTGGGAGGATGAGTGACATACGGAGCAGAGCTGCTTCGGCCAAACGCAGACCTGCAGTGAAAAGCAGAGCAGCCGCCTGGTGAAGCCATCCTAGGCAGAGGCGTCTGGCCAATCTGCAGATGGGTGAGCTAAATGCTTACTTTTTGTGTCACTGTAATTTTTGGTTGCTTGTCATTCAGCCATATTTTGGCCAAGTTTAACTGATACACATGCTTTTCATATTTCATTTAACCCGGAATGTGCTCCCATACTTGACATGTTTTTCCAAATTAGCTCAAAATCTGCTCTCTTAAGAAGACTTGTTAACATGTGGAAAGTGATTGTATCATCTCCTTTCCTCACTGGCCCTTCAAACAAATATGGTATTAAGTTTTATCTTTTGCAGGATGCTCCATGAAAACTTGTACCGAATTAAAAGGATTATAAGTCTGCTTAGAGAAGGCTATTGCATTCCTTCAAGGCCTTACTTACTAGTTGCTGATGTTTATCACAAGTTTTTTTTTATAATAGCTTAGATTTAGAACCAACCTATAGGACTAATATTAGGGAATGATTAACTAACATTTGGAATTTTCATAAAATAAACTGTTATCCCACATTTTTAAAAGTTTATAAAATTTAAGTATGAGGTGGTATCTATATAAAGAAAACAAGACATAAAATTGCCTATAAGGCATGGTTTCAATTATATAAAATTAAAAACATATAAAAAGTCCAAAATAAAGCATACTCAAATGTTAATGGAAGTTATCCCTGAATGAGGGCATTAAGAGTGATTATTTCCTTTTCTTAAAACTTCCCTGTACTTTCTAAATTTTCTTCAATAAACAGGATTTACTCTTATGTTCAGGAAAAGACAATTCTAGAAAGGGTAAAAAAGAAAACAGTTCCTGAGGGGCTTGGAATTTGGGGTAACATGTAACTCAAAGGGGAAATAAAGCTGGCAAAGGTCCTTCCTTTTTATAACCTATTCAACTGCCAAAACAAGATGATGACTGGCCTCTTCCCAGTTGGTGACAGTCCTCTAATTCTAAGGAGCCCTCAGTTCTGCCTGGGGATCTCTGCCTAGCCTCTACTAGGAATAGTTCTCAGTTTTATCCTCTCAAATCCTGCATAGTTCTTACAAACACCGAGTTTCCTTCTCCTTAGAATCAGAAGCAGCTCAGTACTGATAGAGGGTTTTGTTTGTTTCTATTTCACTTTTGCAATTCCCCTAAACTGCATGAAGCCAAGGTTTTACAGGTAGCCAAGGTATAATTTAGTTAAAATTTCACTAAATGTCTAATTTGGCATTAAGCGCTGGATTTTAAAGCCCGCTGTTTATTTATACTGAGATATTCACCTTTGTGAATGATGGATCTTGAGCTGATGGAGTGTAAGTTTCTTAAATGGAAAATCTATCTTTCGCGTTCATCTTGGTTACTCTCACCACCTAGCATATTGCAGGTGGCATTGACATTAAGGGTGCTCACTAACACCTGGTTTTGTTCTCTATCTGGGACCTAAAACAGATCTTTCTTTGAAGGGACCTTGCAGTTAGATGGAGCCAAGTGACTATTTTGGGTCAGGGAACTATGGACATGGTATCTGTCACTTTAGAGCTGAAGCAGTGAAAAGTCTGTGAACTGCTTTCTAGATTCTCTTCCTTGGCTGCAGCAACCAGGGAGCTCTGTGCTAAACAGTAAGGCTGCTACTACGGAAAGATGGAAGCAATTGGGAGCCCTGAGTGACCACTCAGAAGAGAGGTACACGGAAGAAACACTGAGCCTGCAGCAGACTTCGCTTGAGTAAGAAATAAATTGTTATATGCTAGGCCACTGAGATATCAGGATTTATTTGTCCCTGAAGCACAGTCTTACCTATCCTAATACTGCAGGCATTCTTTAAAGTTGACTTGAATTTAACTGGAAGCTTTTAATATTCCATTGTCAAAACGTTGGCTGGCATAACCAGAAGCACCTATACTTTTGTTTTTCTGCTGAATGCTTCAGTATCTGCTAAACTCAACAAAGGCAGAGTAGCCGCTTTTGTGTTGGAGACCCAATAACCATAGCCTGGAGGTTGTGGAAAGGATGTGTGAGAGGCCGAGTCCATGCTCTGGGTCTTATGTCTCACTCCTGAGCTGCAAAGGAATTTGCACCCCATACCTACATCTCCAGGCAGCTTGTAACACTACATTAGATACCAGACATGAGCTGTTAGATGCACCATTCTTCAAATGTATGGAAGTAAAGAATGAGGCTTAGTGTGCTATTTTCTGAAAAAGAAAAAAAAAAAATGGGGGGGGGTTGTATAAGACCTTTAAAAGTGCTTATACCGTTACAGGATAGAGAACTGTAGGAACATGGCATCTCCTTTTGGCTAGACGTATATAACTCTTTCTTCCCAGGAGTAGTTCTTTCTGTAAAAACCAGCCACAGCTACTCAATCCATTTTTCCCAATAGTGATCAAGATGTAAACTCTCCCCACACACTTGTGGATCTAAGTATGTGTCACTACCTGACAAACATGTGTTTGAAAACCCTTTTCTCTGGATCACTGAGTTTCCGTGGCCCTATGTAAGCACATGACCCTTTTTTTACTGGAATGGCGGATTTGCAAACCAATTAGCAACTAGGTGATTAGCTGAATTTAATGGTTGCTAATTGATTCATTACCAATTAATCTAGACAAAATGATCAAACCTCGTGTTTATTTCAGACTTAGTAGCAATAAAACGTCTATTACTTCTTTTAAAAACATAGTGGATGTAAGCCCCCCACATTCATTAACTAAATTGGGTACAATTAGATATTTCAGGGTCTGTCTCCAGCTGCTTTGGCATCTGTTCCAACTCCCTGCCTTCCCTTTCCCCTCAAATCTTTGAGTTCCTTGGGTAGAGATAGGTCTCAGCACTGCCAGATCCTGTATTCACTTTTAGAAACTATAACAGCAGGAGCCGCTGAATTTCACCTTCAAGGGTGTCATAGATGTTTGCAGCTTCTCAGGTCTGTTCATCATCTCCTCTGCAATGTCCTCACTTATATTGCTTGCTAAGGCTCGAGAAAGTGAGTGTTCAATTTTAGCACACAACCAAAGGGATGTAAGCTACTCCCTATGTTTTTTAAATAGCTAAGTGATGCAAATTAGAACCACGCAAGGTCCAGCTGTATTAACAGGTGTTGCAGTATATTAATTTCAAATAGGACAAAAAAAGAATAATTTAAAGAAACAGCCTCCTCCAGATCAAGTATGAAGCAAAATACAATCTGAAAGAGCCTAATGCAGTGTTTTTGTTTTGTTTTGTTTTTTGTTTTTTAAGAACTTACATCCTCTGTGGGCCAGAATTGAAAATTCAAGTCTGAAGGAAATAAGGCAAAAATGTCACATTAAATGAAAAGAGAAAGAAGAAAAGAAAAGAAAGCATTTACATAAAGTTGGGGACATGTGTCCTCCCCTCATAGATGTAGACGTATTTATTGCCATGCCAACTGCATGATAGTTCATGGGGCCACTGCCCTGTTAAAATGGCCACCTCTGAAATTCTGTAACCCAGATGGCCTCATAGTGATTATCCACAAAACTTTTGCTTCCAAACTCACTAATTGGTCAGATGCCCAAACTTGCCAGTTTATTATTTATTCTCCGTAAATAAGATAGGAAATGTTTATACAAGGCAAAAATGTCAGGACTACTACATTATAATCCCAGACTATGTAATATTAATAAAGTCTAAGTGTATAGACAATTGTCAAACTATGATCATCAAAGAGTCCATTGATAGAGGCAAATCATTTAACCAAAAATATCTCTGTTCACAGATTGTTTTTTAAGAAAGTATAATGCTCAAGGTAACTTTACCACAGTTTGCACTACTGGTAAATACAAACATAGACGTGTTCTACTTCTCAGCTCAAAATATTTAACCTGTTACCAAATGTGAGAGCATAATCAATTATTATATGACTATGGAATAGTTCAATGATCCCCAAAGAGGGCATTCTTAAAATGTCTGTTCTCTGTGTATCAGATAATTAGGCCTTCCATAATTGCTTGTCTACTTAATTTAAGAACTCCAGCTTCTATATTTGTGTAGGATGCTTCCATTAAAAGTATGAAAACATATAGAAGAAACTCTTAAGGGGATGATTTTATTCCCATTTCCATATCAGTTGATCTACTTAGAATAAACGGTTGTAAGTGGAGATACTGAAATTTCAAGAAGCTGGCTCCAAAAACAGCCAACACAGTATGTTAATGGCAGAAATGTAAGTTTACCTCAAGTACCTGACCCATGAGGTCAGTTTTTCCAGTCCTCTGTACTACAGACTGCATATTTTCAGATACTACCTGTTCTTTGCTGCTGCATATAATCTTGCTTCTCAATGCAAACTGATGCTCCCTCCAAGACTGTCGCATAAGCCCCCCTTTTTTGTGTATGTGTGACCACATGACTGAGCACAAGGATAGGCACTGGGGATACAGCCAATCC
>NW_007726495.1:483914-484924 GCF_000696425.1 Galeopterus variegatus | reverse complement strand
ATGTGCAAAAGGATTGATTTAAATATCTATTGTAAAAACAGTTGAATAAAAGGAAGCCTGTTTAGCAACAATTTATAAATACAGTCAATATCTTGTTCCTATGGACCACTGCCAATCTATCTTCAACCTATAATGGATAGGAAACCCCCAAGGGACTGCATCTCCATGCTAGGAAGCTCTGAATACCTGGATCGGGGCTGGGCAAGAGAACTCTGCTGAGTCACATGAATGTGCTATGATGTTCCAAGCCCAGGGCACAGACAGCTACTACCTTGCTCCACTCAAGACTTGGTGGGGCCAGGTGCCAGATTCTGGCCCTCCTCACACCCACAGCCAAGACTTGACCTGGAGCAGAGGGCAACATTTCTGTAGGTCAGAAGTTCAGGCAGGCCTAACTGGGTTTTCCACAGTCTAGGTGTCTACCAGGCTGGGTTTTTTCTTATCTTGAGGATCTGGAAATAAGTCTGCTTCCAAGTTCATTCAGGTTGTCCACTCTCAGGTGTTTACTTCCTAGTTCTTTTCCATCTTCATTCCAGCAACAGAGCATCACATATTTCCCATGCTTCGAATATTTCTGATTTCTCCTTCTGCTACCAGCCAGAGAAAACTCTCTGCTTTTAAAGTGCTCCCATGATTTGATTAGGTCCACCCAGACTATATCCCTATCTTAAAGCCAATTGATTGCTAACCTTTTGCCATGTCATGTAAGATATCACCAGAGTAACACCCAGGATAAGTCATAGTGCCATCCTAAAATTCTACCTCCCACAGTCAGAAACGTACAGTTGGCATTCAGAAATTGAACTTGGAGAAATGTTGGGGCTAGAAATCTAGGTGTGGAATCCATCACCTTTTACATGATAGATTTTTTAAATATAAATCCATAGGCAAATATGACATTGCTGGTTCATTGGTATTTTTTACCATGCTTGTGTCACAAGACACAAACAGCTAAGGTACTGTTTTGCACTTTGGATTTTGTTGACTTCATCTCTGAGAGTAACACTGAG
>NW_007726495.1:480613-482745 GCF_000696425.1 Galeopterus variegatus | reverse complement strand
TTTTTTTTTCAATAAATGAGTGGGCTACACAGCATCAAATACATTTACTTAATGTATTTCTACAAAATGAGAAATTCACTTTCAGTCATTATGTCTTTTCTATCAGGGTTCAGGTAATTTCTTATAAAGGAAGACATCAAGAATTTGATATGTATTTTTAATGGTTTAGAAAGCTCAGACTTCAGTCAAAAATAAAACCAAAAAACCTCTAAAATGAAATTTTTCTTTTGCTTGTGAGTTAAATTAAGTTAAAGTATTTATCTCATTTTGTCACTTTTTCTCATCTCTTTCCCTTTTCCTCTTGGAAAATGTATCTTTAAGTGGTTCACCCTCCCTTTGCAGGTAACTTTCTCAAGTTGTCAGCAGATAAGAAACAGTATTAAAAACTTGGTCAGAAAACCTAAGAAGGCCAAAAACTTTCTAGTTGCTAAAGACTGGGATGCGAGGACCAGGAAGGAACCAGCCAACTGCTCTGAGACTTCTCCCCGGTAGAGCCCAACCTTTGGTCTCACACTCTCACCCACCACTCTGTCTCAGGCACACGGAACATTTGCTCCAACTCAGCAAACCTGTATTGAGTGCTCACCACATGCACTTTAACTAACCTTCTCAGTCTTTCTTCCCAATCTACTGGTAAAGATCTACTTAAAATAATGTGTACTNAAATTGAACTTGGAGAAATGTTGGGGCTAGAAATCTAGGTGTGGAATCCATCACCTTTTACGTGATAGATTTTTTAAATATAAATCCATAGGCAAATATGACATTGCTGGTTCATTGGTATTTTTTACCATGCTTGTGTCACAAGACACAAATAGCTAAGGTACTGTTTTGCACTTTGGATTTTGTTGACTTCATCTCTGAGAGTAACACTGAGTCACTCTGACCTGCCATTTAGGAAGCTCGATTACAATTTCTTTAATTTATTCTAGAAGGTACAAAATGACAAGATTAGCCTTCCCGGATTCCAACCATCTCACATAAAAAAAGAACCTTTCAGATGAGAATGAAACTTTGTATGTGTGTTTGTGTGTGTGCGTGTGTGCGTGTGTGTGAGTGTTTCAGGATTAAAATACTTTATGACCTCAAAGAAATCAGCCACAGACAGAAAAACAGAAGTTAAAAATGTCAGGCAAAGGGCATAAGCAGAAGATTATCTTTTTTACCATTTTTTTTTCAATAAATGAGTGGGCTACACAGCATCAAATACATTTACTTAATGTATTTCTACAAAATGAGAAATTCACTTTCAGTCATTATGTCTTTTCTANTAACCTTCTCAGTCTTTCTTCCCAATCTACTGGTAAAGATCTACTTAAAATAATGTGTACTATAGTAAGTTTCAATATATTATGCACACACAGACACACACAAGTACACGCTATAAGAGTTTACATTTCTACCATTCAAAATGTTACATATTGTATTTTGTGTATGTGTGTGTTAGCCCATTTAGCAGCAAATGAAGGTATGTGCGGAAAAGAATTACAGCGGATTTCACAAGGACCTTTTTTAATCGAGTAGAAAGGTACACTCACTGGATGCTCATTTTATTTCAGATTTCTGCGTGCTGTGGTTTGCTAAAATTTTAAATCAACAATGATAGCTACAAGGAGGTCCTGATAATAGCAGCATATGTCACAGGTCATCTCACTCCATGCACAAAAGCAATCTTATAGGAGATGAAACACAATATTGCAATTAGAAATAGATGGATTCAATAAATATTAAGCAGTAAAAAAATATGATTCACTTAGCCATTTCCTTCTCAGCAGAACCTGTAATTCTGGCTCATACTAATATGTGACCCATGAAATTAATAGGATAAGGAGTTATTGAGAGAGAAGATGGAGAGAATTTGACAGGCCTGGCTTTTCAAAATTCCAGTATGTTCTTTACAACTACAAGGTCATGCTTCCACCTGCCCCCTCCCACCTCAGTGGTAAACAGGAAATGAAAACTGGCAGAGGGACAAATGAACCCAGATCGATGAGTTCCATTCAGAATTCTGTGAGTTACATTTTGCTATTTTGATAGAATCAGGCTTCAAGATCAGTTGTTTCAGATAATCCCACAAACAAATTTTAAACTACGGTTGTCCCTCAGTATCTGCAGGGGATTGGTTCCCTGTC
>NW_007726495.1:462755-480022 GCF_000696425.1 Galeopterus variegatus | reverse complement strand
AACCCAGATCGATGAGTTCCATTCAGAATTCTGTGAGTTACATTTTGCTATTTTGATAGAATCAGGCTTCAAGATCAGTTGTTTCAGATAATCCCACAAACAAATTTTAAACTACGGTTGTCCCTCAGTATCTGCAGGGGATTGGTTCCCTGTCTTCCCCTCTTATACTCAAACCCCACAGTTTGGCCTTGAGAAACCCACTGACATGAAAAATTGGCCCTCTGTATGGGCCGGTTCTGCATCCCATGAATGCCATATTTCCCATCCAGGTTGGTTGAAAGACGTAGACCCAGGCAGTTGTTAAAGAGTCAACTGTATTTTGCCTGTATTTCCTGATTACTTATAACCTGTTGGACCATTTCGAACATTTCTTTTAATTGAATTGGCCAAACTGGTCAAGTTAGTTCAGGCCCTCTGACCACCCCTGCCTGTTTTCTTTGAGAGAAGGCTTCCTTTTCTCTCTCCCAACCAAAGAAACTTTAATCAACTCTGCCATTAATCAAGCCCATCTAGTCTTCTACCAGTCTCCCTTTGCCTCCCGGCAGCCCTGAGCAGGAGGAAGTAGGCCAGACTTGCTCTCAGCTGGCTAATCTGATAAACGAATCTGACAGAGACGAATGCTTTTTAGGGAGGCTGTTGTTTTGCCAGCCCAGGGATGGGGTTTGGATATTTCACATTACTTGGTCCCTTTTCACTGAAATGTTGATCTTCTGTGACTCACAACTATTCTTCAAATGCTTTTCAATAAATAATAATAATGATGATGATAATGGTAACATATAGCCCCTTTTTTAAACTTTTTGCCAAAAAATAGGCATTGTATATATTCCCTAAACTAGCAACCAAAATAGTAGTTTCCAGAATTCTGCTAATAGATAGAAGCTGTTATTAAGCTGATAAATCACAAGAATTTTTTTTAAGGTTTGATTTAGGGAATTGCTTTCAAATGTATTCCCTCCTAGAAAACTCTCCTTTCTTCTACAATACTGAAGGCACCCCTGGAGTATTCTAAGAACAGACAGCTAGCCTCCGGGCTTTTAATGCTTCTTTAAGTTGTAACCCACCTTGGAAGGCCCTAGGGCTGGTGCACCCTCCAGCCTTGCAGCCTCACTGGACACTGTTCCACCTGCTCAATCCCAGGCAGGGGCAAGCACTTCTGACCTTGCTCAGCAGGCCTTCTGACTCTCTTCTTTTTAAGGACTCAGGGTGTGTGTGTTCTAAGATAACAGTTTATGGATATATGCAGGTCCCCAGTGTCAGACTACACTTGGGGAAGAGCAGAGGGAGAAAATAGCTAAAAATATGGATCAGGTGGACCAAAGTAAAGGCCAGGTTCACAGAAAGAGAGTAAGTCAGGGAGGTTCAGGGATTCCACCTTGGGTCAAGACCAAGTCATAAAGCGAAGCTGAACGTGTAAGCCAGGATCAAGAAAAACTGGAAGCGTGAGGCAACAGGTTCAAGGACATGGGAAAAGGAGACTGAGATGGAAGTAAGGAAACCTGGGTTTTAAGCTCAATCCATGTGGGTCTCAATTTACTTATCTGTAAAATAAAGTTCTGAAATAAAATAATCTCAATCATCTAAGTATTGTGAGTCTATAAAGACCATATATAGGGTAGGTGTCAGGGTTCTCCAGAGAAAGAAAACCAACAGGGGATAGATAGATAGATCTATTTATCAATCTAGAGAAAGAGAGATTTATTATGGGAATTGGCTTACACAATTGTGGAGGCTGAGAAGTTCCATTACCTGCCATTTACAAATTAGAGACCCAGGAACGCCAGTGATGTAATTCAGTCCAAGTCCAAAGGCCTGGGAAGCAGTGGAGGAGGGGGGCCAATGATGTAAGTCCTGGTCCAAGTCTGAAGACCCGAGGTGTTTGAACTTGGTGGTCATATGGTCAATGTTCTGCATTGCACAGAATAGGTAATTCTGAAGAGAAACAAGGAAATTGGTGGACATGAGCTGAGATGCAATGCAGAATGCAAGAGATGGAGAAATCAACATTAACTAAGTTCCTGACCTTTGGTTCATGTTACACACTCAACGTTGGTCACCTGGGAGGCTATGTTCATTTCACAGCATTCTTTCAGGGACTCAGGCTAATGGGAGATTTATCTTGACACATGCTTTCTAGATCACTGAGATAGGAAAAGGAAGGTAGAAAATTGCACGTTGGCTCTAGTTTCTATCCCAAAGTGACAATGTCACATCTGCTTACATTTCATCAGCAACTCCAAGTCACATTGCTCTAACTTCAAAGGGGGTGAGAAAGTAAAATCCTACCTCCCATGTACCCAGAAGGCAGAAAAATTGAGTATGATTTCTACACCATCCTTAGGATAAAGGTTCTTTATCCTTTAAATATAAGTATGTGCAAATCTTATCCTCAAAAACTATACACAACCATACAAACACAAACACACAAAGAGCCAAAAATACTCTCTCAAAGCTCTGTCCCTGTTTCCTGTCAACCCTCTCTCTTTTTCACACACACACCTCTTGAAAGAACTGTCTGCCCTTACTGCTGTTACTTTCTCCTCTTACAACCATCTTTCCTTGGATCCCAGCTCTTCTTTGAAACTGGTCTTACTGTGGTCACTAGTGACCTACGTATTGTTAAATCCTATTACCGCTTTTTTATGAGCTCTCTCTCTCTCTCTCTCTCTCCATTTGCTGCTATAAATTATTCCTTAACCTCATCATTTTGTTTTTGTTTTTAAAATCATTGAAATAGCACAGGATATTATATATATATAAAATGCACTATAGAGAGATAGTATATATTTATTTATATATATACACTATAGAGAGAGAGAGATAGTATGTATTTATGGAGTGCAATATGATATTTGAATGCATTCATACTGTGTGCAATGATCATATTAGGATGCTTAGTATGTCCATCACCTCAAACACTTGTCACTTCTTTGTGTTAGGAACATTCAACATCATCTCAACTAGCTATCCAAAGATTCACAGTACTTTGTTGTTAACTGTAGTCACCCTATGTTACTATAGAACACTAGATATGATTCTTCCTATTTCTCTACTGTTTTGTATCCACTAACCACCCTCTTCCCTTCCCCTCCTCCATGCTCCCTCCCCCTTGCCACCATCAGTCTCTAGTAACCACTATTCTGCTCTCTACTTCTATGAGATCAACTTTTTTAGCTCCCACATATGAGTGAGAACATGCAGTATTTCTCTCTCTGTGCCTGGCTTATTTCACCTCAAATAATTTTCTCCAAGTTCATCCCTGTTGCTGCAAATGTCAGAATTTCATTCTTTTTTATGGCTGCGTAGTATTCCATAAGTGTATACATACCACATTTTCTTTATCCAATCATCCATTAAAAGACATTTACATTGTTTCCGACTCTTGGCTATTGCGAATAGCTTAACCTTATCATTTTCTCCAGCTTCAACTTCAGTGACATCATTGTTTCCCTCCAATATCTTTATCTATTCCTTCTTCTCTCCTTTTTTATTATTATGTTCATTATGTCCACTCATTCAAGCTCTGCATGAGTTATTTGATCCTTTTCCTTGGCTTCACTTATTATCTATACCCTGTTGACTCCAAAATCCACATCCCTACCTCTGATCCCTCTCCCAACCTGAAAAACTAACTGCCCATTAGAAATCTCCACTGGGGAGTCCTATAAGTTCTTCACACTTAATATCTCCAAAACAGAATTTATTACATTTTCCATTAAATTTGCTTCTCTTTATTTCTTAGTTCAGTGAATTATACCACCGTTTCCCAGTCACCCCAGTCAGAAGTCTGGGAGTCATCTGCAGCTCTTCCTTTCCTTCTTCTACCCCGCACCTCGTTATGATTTCTCACCTGGCTTACTACAACAGCCTCCTAAAGCTTCCCCTGCCGCCAGCACTAGCCCCCATCACAGATGATCAGCCTCATCTTTTTAAATTCAGTTACGTCACTCCCTTGCTTAACACTGTTCAATGCGTCTCAATATCTTTAGATTGTAGTCCAAATCGTTCTTGTGGTTTATAAGGTCTTCAAGATATGCCCACAATCGCTTTGCCAGTTATATTTATTGCCCTGGGCCTCTCCTTCTGTAGATTTTAGCTATACTGACTTACTTGTATGTCCCAGAACGGTCTCTGATGATTCAAATTCTGATGTCTTTGAGCATGCAGTATTTAAGGGATACCTTTCCTTCCTATTCTCTGCCTGGTTAATTCCTCTAAGACTTAGCTCACGTATTTTTCCTTACAGGGAGTGTTCTCTGGTCCTCCCAGTCCTGATCAGATCTCCCCACTATGTGTTCCAAGAGTAACTTAAGCTTACCTCAATCTTGATGGTATGTTATCACAATTATGTTCTTCCATTCAACATTTCACTTTTCTTCACTACTATGAGTTTCATAAGGAAAGACTTAGTTTTACTAATTTCTGTATACTCAGGGTATAATACAGTGCCTGACACACATTAAGAGCTCAAGAAGTACCCATTAAGTGAATTAATTAATAAGTAAAGCCCCATATTCTTATGAGAAGAAAATTCTGAAACTATGCTCAAGGGATGCAGAAAGTGAGGAGGAAAAATACAAATGAGATGTGTGTGTGTTTTGTGTGTGTGTAAGAAAACACGCACACAAATACACACACGCACACTCATACTTAGGCTAATATATGAATAATTGACGTACATAATTACCTCTGCCAGAACTGGTCCCAGTTCTCCAGCCGTAGTGCCCTCCACTGGATCCCTGGATATTTCATGCTACACTTTGCCCTTCAGTAATAACCCTTTCTTTTACCTTTGAAATTTAGTTTGAGGGATGACTTCCCTGTACTAAGGGTTTATATTCTTTAGAATTATGTGTTAATTTGTTGCTATAAAATAAACACATATCTATTGAAGATGTATTGTGTTGATTTCCCTGAAGATGCAAAGTTTCTGCCCTCAAGGAGTTACAGCCTAAGCAGGGAGCTAAATTCCCACCTGAATGGAAGGAACATTTCCATTGTGTAAACGTATAAAGAAATTATGTGTACAGAAACAGCACTGCAGGATAACAAAGAGCTTGAGAGCTGAAACCTGCACATCTGAATCTGAGTCTCAGCTCTTGCCTAATATCACAGAACAAGTGAACAGCATTTACCTCCCTTTTCTGTGACTTCACTTTCACATATGCAGAATGTGTAAAATAGTAAGATAATATTAAAATAAAATGTAGGTTATAATAATAATGATAATAATTACTTACATGAAGTTTAATTGATATGAAAGTACTTTATATCTATCATTTGCTGCATGATTACTTGTGTCAGGTAGTATGAATTTTACATTCTTGATTTTATTTAATTCTTACAACAACACAATATAGCATTATAATCTCCATGATACAGATGGAGAAATAGTGGTTCCGAGAAGTTATGAAACTCACCCAATATCATACAGTTGGTAAGTAGCAGAGCCAAGATTCAAACCAAGATTTGTACGACCGAAAGGTCAGGGCTGCTAACCAATATACAACACTACCTACTTTTAAACTGTCATATATAAACGTAGTTTATGTAACCCTGTTGTTCATATTTAAGCACTATGACAAAGTAAAGCCCACACTATAAGTTAAAGTTACCAATTAGCCAAATTGTCAGATTTTTCAATCCGAAAAATGAGCAAATTGGATCACATAAATGAAACAGTAGATATCAAACCCTCTGCACATTTCATGACACAGAGCAAGTATTCAAAAATGCTAGCTGTCATTATTGTTATTAGATTGTTGCTAAGTTTCTCTCCATCAACTTTATATAATTTTGCAACATTTCACCCACATACAATATTGTCAAAGGGCAAGGGAAACACTGCATAAAATTCATATCAAAAAATACAAACCTGTCTGGCCAACCTTGTGGCTCACTCGGGAGAGTGCAGCATTGGGAGCACAGCGGCACTCCCGCCGTGGATTCGGATCCTATATAGGGATGGCCGGTGCGCTCACCGGCTGAGCGCAGTGCAGGCGACACCAAGCCAAGGGTTGCGATCCCCTTACCGGTCACAAAAAAGCAAAGAAAAAAAAATAATACAAACCTGTAAAGTGGGCACTTATTTATAGAGGCTCCAAAGGTAGAGGTAGCTCTTTGAGATCCTAAGGAACTCATGTTTAGATGAGCTTCCAAACTATCCAGGAGACTTGTTATCATTTTGCAGGTCCTGAGGATCTGCTCTCTACTCTTAAATAGTCCAGGCTTAGAATTCATTCTCCAGCTAATTAAGAGCACAATATGTTCATGCATTTCCCAGTGGACTCAATACTATTGGAAGGCTATGGAATTGACCTGGTGAGACAACCCTACTGCATGATCACCAAAGTACTTTAAAAAATACCAGCCTTAAAATTCTCATTTGCTGTAGGCTGGTAGCCAACATTATTCCTTTTGTTTAGTAAGCTCAGCCATGGGTTATAATACAACAGGCAGAGATAAACAAGCATTAGTTTGCACTTGGAAATCCAGGTAGACAAGAAGTCAAGAATCCAGGGAATAAGATAAGATTTTAGGGCCTAGTATGGATCAAAACCTAGGGCATACAGACAAATCATCATGAATGTTAATGCTATGCAGAAGTCGTCGGAAAGATAGAGCTCCTTCCAAATACAAACCTAGTTAATAACACAACCTTGGTGTTCTAGTTTTCTGTCACTAATAACAGAAACTGTGTAAGGTATAAAGAAATGAATTTTACCTCTTTCGGTTTTGGAGGCTGCGAAGACCAAGGTCCAGGGGGCCTATCTGGTGAGGGCCTGCTTCCTGGTGGGAACTCTTCTACAGAATCCTTGGGTGACACAGACAATCACATAGCAAGAATAGCAAAAGCATTTTCTTGTGCTCTCCATATAAATCCACCACTCCATACCCATGATTACTCATTAATCTATTAATGGGTAATTTATGAGCCTTGCTCTCATGATCCAATCACCTCCTAAAGGCCCCACCTTTCAACACTGTCACACTGGGGTCAATCTTCCACATGAGTTTTGGAGGGGACAAACATTCAACCCATATCATTTGGGGATATAGGTATGATCAACCCCAGTTTATACATGAGGAAACTGAGCTTCAGAGAATTCAAGTGACTTGTCACAGGTAACAAAATTAGTAAGAGATTCAGGAGAAGGGAGATTGACAATTAAAAGTAGGCAAATAAATGTGTTAGTTTTTAAGAAAAATTTAAACAAAGTGATATGAAAGTGTAACTAAGGTGAGGGTAACATTAGCCACATGGATTTTCTTCTAGTTATATATTGTTGCATAACAAATTACCACAAATTTAGCAGACTAAAACAAGGCATTTATTATCTCATGGTTTCTGTGGGTCAGGAGTCTAAGCACAGCTTAGCTGGGTTCTCTCCTTAATGTCTTATGAGACAGCAATTAAGGTGTCAGCTGCACTGTGTTCTCATCTAGAGGCTTGGCTAGGGAAGAATCTACTTCCAGACTCATTCTGTTTTTGGCAGAATTTATATTCTTGTACCTGTAGAAGTGAGGGTCAGGCTTTTTGCTGGACATTCAGGAGGCCACCCTCATCTCCTAAAGGCTACCTAGAGTTCCTTGACACATGGGCTTCCCCAACGTGGCTAATTACTTCATCAAGTCAGCAAGGAAATTCTCTAGCAAGACAGAGTCTTATATAATGTAACATAATGACTGAAGTCATATTCCATTACTTTTGCCATATTCTATTGGTTAGAATCAAGTCACAGGTCCATCGGCACAGAGAAAGGAAATACACAAAGGCATGAACACCAGCAGGCAAGGATCCCAAAGGCCACCTTAGAGTCTGTGTACCATAGCATGTTAGGGAGGACTTTATCAAAGAGGTGAAGCCTGAATGACTCAAAGGAATCAGACATGGGAAAATACAAGGAAAGGTGTTATAGATGGAAGGAACTGCACATACAAAGTCCCTGAGGTAGGGAAGAGCATCAGGTGGGGCAATGGAAAGGACTGGTATATAGGAGAGCAAGTGGGAAAAGGGTATGAGTTGAATGAGGAAAGATTAAAGCACTAAGCAGATCATGCATGGGGGTTAATAGGTAGGTACTAATAACCAGCTGAGATTTTATTCTAGGCTTCCTTTGATTCTTTCATCCAGCCAACAGGTATTATGTTGCCTGCTATGGCTAGGCACTGTTCTCAGTGTTGAATGAAAACCACATTGTTTTCTTTTCATGTTCCTGGCCATGAGCTCTACTGGAATAAATTCAGATAAAGCAGCTTTCGTTGCTTCCATGTTGACCCTAGTCTAGACTGATGTGCCCAAACCCACAGCAGTAAAAGCAGGAGGCCATAAGCAGCATCCAAATGAAACATTAAAGCACAATGAAAATGAATTCATGCGACTCAACTCTACTTCTAGTTGGCTACCTGTCCAACAAGTGCGTGGATCTTTAAAAGACAAAAAACAAACAAAAAACATACTTATCAGTATTTTAAATGGCTTCAGTATCTCACAGATAAATAAGGACAGGAACCTTCCCCAACACAACTCTACTTCTAGTTGGCTACCTGTCCAACAAGTGCGTGGATCTTTAAAAGACAAAAAACATACTTATCAGTATTTTAAATGGCTTCAGTATCTCACAGATAAATAAGGACAGGAACCTTCCCCAACATCATATTCTCACTCCACTGGCTCCTCTCCACCTTAGATTTGACTCTCAGTCTCCACCTGAGGCCTGTCCAAGATGGTTTGGAATGGGCTGCAATAATGGCTTTTCTTTATCTTTCATGTTAAAGCACTTGATCATTTTGCTACTGCATTGACCTAAAGGAGAACTCGTTTTACCTAGTCATATTTTGAGCCTGTTATACTTTTCCTAGTCATACTTTGAGCCTATATCCTGTAAGAGGAAGAATAATATTAAGTTTGTTTGTGAGTTACTCATTAGCAATAGGAGAAATTATCCACATTCAGCCCAAAGTACAGTGTGACCTTCTCCCCAGAGTGTGGGTATGTGGGCAATAGTCTCACATGAAATGGGGCTCATGTCCATTTCAAATTGTAAGCATGGAAGTGAAAACCTGATCTCAAAGCAATAAAATAGATACTTTGGTCTACACAGAATTTACAACTTGTAACAGTTCCCCTTATCCTTGAGGAATATGACATTACCAAACCCTATGTATACTGTTTTTTCTTTTACATACATACCTATCGTAAAGTTTAATTTATGAATTAGGCTCAGTGAGAGATTAACAACAATAACAATTAAAACAATATACTGTAATAAAAGTCAGGTGAATGTGCTCACTCTCTCAAAACATCTTAATATTTTCAGACCGTGGTTGATTGGGTAACTGAATCACAGAAAGCAAAACCACAGACACTTTGACACTTTTACACGTGTTAACTCATTTTCCACTCAACAATCCTTGGAGACAAGAAGTGTGATTATCACATCACTCAAGCAAAAAAGCAGAAGTTACATGGCTCTCTCAAAATCACATGGTTAATAAATGGAACACTAGAATTTAGATTTGCTGATTCCTCATCTGACTCTCCTTCAATTCTATCAGCTGACATTGTCATTGTTAAAAGGCAGAAGTCTACAAAATTTCCCTATGGAAAGAGTACAGTTTTGTTCAGAAATATTAACTGAGAGCTGCCTGCTAAGAGTTTTGCTGGGCAAGGGGTACAAAGGTGAACAGGACACATTACACTCTCATGCTTAGGCACACAAAGATACACAATGGACACACAAGCATTTGCCTATCTTGACATTATAAAATTAACAGAATTGACCCAAAGATTACACTGAAAGATTCTATCCATTAATTTTTCATAGTCTTACTCTGAGAAAAGTACCAGCCTAAGCAGAGTTCTACATTTTTTGCATAAAACCAACATGTCCAGGCAATTTAAGGTAAAACAAAATCCCATTGATGGTTGCCTCATATGCAACCAAACCATTAAAAAGGTGATCATTTGAAGTCTTTTAATTTGCTTATTTTTCATTTTCCTGAAGGCTATGTCGAGATTAGGCAGAGCATCCTAAAGTGTGTTCTGTGGCTGCACCAGCACTAAAGTCACCTTTGACTTTTGCTCTTTTCAAGTTTTGCTGATTTCAATCAAACCTTGAGAGAGTCATTGTTCCACAAACGCTGGCCCCTCCTCCAGAACGATGCTGTAAAACAAACTTTTAAATTTTAATTTCTAAATCAGTTTATAATTTACATATACCAATCAATGTATTTGTATTTTGCAACTTCATAAACAATCTGAGGAGGTATAAACACCTGTTTTAATGTTTCATCTCATCTTAATATGTCACATTGATATAGTAACAGGTACCAGCTCCTAGGATGAGGCGACAATTCTGTGAGTGACTGAAGTGCTCAAAGTCATGTACATGTCTGCAACTGAGACTTTAAGGGACTCCCTAGTCTAATATGTCTACTATTCTCTCATTACTCTCAGATAATTCAATAATTAAATTACTTTAATAGTACATCAAAGAACCCAGAATTTCCAAGGAAAAGATTTTTCTTTCAATAAGTGGATTCTAAAGAATATTGCTTAGACAAAAATCAACTTAAAAAGAAATTTGGGCTTTCAAAAATATCTTTGCATGGATTTTCTTTACATTTTTTGGATACAAAAATAACTTTTTACTAGAAGAAAACTGTCCAGGTGTTGAGAATTTGAGGGAGAGATTGGGATTTGAGATTAGATTAGACCTGAGGTCTAACCCCAAATGTTCTGACCTTGGGCAGTTTCTTTATATGTAACATTTGGATAGATACCAACCATAGGATTTTTATGAGAATTTGTAAGATTTTTTACTAGAATTTATGAGAAATAACAAGTATGGACATAAATATAACAATAAATAAATATTATAATAGCAGTAACAAATATAATCATAACAAATATAAAGTTTATAAGATCATGACTGGCACCACGAAAGATTTTGAAAAGCCATAATTATAGCTCTTCATAGCTTGAAGCTGGAAAGGGCTGGGCAGAAATCCATCCCCAATCCCACCCACTCCCAACACACCCAAGGAGAGCTTCTCTCAGCTGGCCTTGCCCAAGCTCACTGGAAAGCCCTTTGCTGCCCCCATCAGTCACTTGTGAGGCAACACAGCCTCTGGAGGAAGTTCCGTTCCTCCCAGTAAACCATGAAGATTTGGTTTCCACTGGGTTCTAGTAAAAGAACAATTAATCTGAACTCTACATATAGCAGAAATAATGAAAACCTATTGTGTTGTGTGAATTCTTATAGGTGGCCTGTACTGTATTATCCTGGAGTCTGCTTTTAAGGCAATGCCGGAAAGTGGTGGAGAGGCTCTTAATCCATCCAAACCCCTTAATTACAAAGCAGGCAGGGCCTTTTGTTGAATATCAAGAACAGATTCTTGAATGGTCTTGTGACTAAGTAAAATAGTGATAAGGTGGGATAATGTGAGGTCTGTTTGATCTGTAGCTCAGTTTTCCGCAAACAAGAAAGACAGATAGAATGAGAGGAATATTAAGAACTTTAAAGCCAAACAGACCTGACTCTTATCTTCTTGATAAGTGCAACTTTGGACAAGATACTTAAACTCTGTAAACTTGATTTCCTTCTAGAAAATGATAATAATAATAATAACACCAACTTCACAGTATTACCGTGAGTAGGTATTAAATGAGATAGTGTACTGTGTAACCTACAGCATAGTGCCAGGACATAGCACTATTATTATTTTAAATTGTCTTCAAGAATTTTTATCTGGCTTTTATGAAATTTCATAAGTGGCAGAAACTATAGAAATGTATGATTGTTTCAAGTAAGTCCTATCAGACGCCACTAGACTTGGAAGCTCTAGTATCTAAACAAAGAACAAATAAATCTGAAGTACGTTTTGAGACACCACAACCTTATGTACTCTATTTGAATTTTAATCTTATTTTTCATTTAAAACACTTGCTAAGGTAATGAAAACCCCTTAGTATAACAAACAGCATGATCTTTTTACTGTGATCATATCAATTTCTGGCTTATTTACAAAGAAACTGAACAAATTTTGAGACAGACGTTATGTGTGATTGCTTATTATGTTTACATATCCCTTAGTTATAAAGCAACAAAAGCCAGGAAACCACTGTGAATTAGCAGGATGGCAGGGTTGATACAACTAATGTAGCAATTAGTGCCATACTAACAGAATTGGGAGAAGAATTTATCGTAGTTATGTGCTTTAAATGATTTCTCCATCACCCTTCTGTCTCTTTAAGCCAAGTTCACTCACCTTTTCACCACAGTCATGCCAGATAATTATTTTTCAAATGGAGGGGCCACCTAGTGCAACTCTCAGGATATTTTCAAGACTGATTTGTTCCCTTCTCTCCTTGTTCCCAGCTTCCACATTCTTGGTTCCTTACTGAGATTTGAATCACAGTCACTGGATTTTCCTCTATTTCCTTCTCATGACCTTTTCCCAAATATTTTGGCTTTGTCTTTTCTACCTGATGGTTGACTTCTTAGTTTAAACCCCAAGATCTCAGGTCCTAGGACTCTTCTTTTTTTTTTTGTCTTTTTCGTGACCGGTAAGGGGATCACAACCCTTGGTGCGGTGTCGCCCGCACCGTGCTCAGCCAGCGAGCGCACCGGCTATCCTAGGACTCTTCTTTTCACTCCAAGCCACACTAGTTCACCCTTCCACTTCCTTTAGAGAGACACAGATAACAATAAAGTGAATCCAAGATGACATTGTTAAATGTTATATGACACAGACATTAAAAAAAAAGTTGCAAGTAATTCCTATGCTGTCATTATCCCCAGTACCAGGAAATTTCTAAGTTTACAGCAAAGTTTACAGTGTTACAGGGAATATTCACGAGATTAAGATGAATCCCCTCCCCTAGAGGCATTTACTGTCTTGTTGAGAAGATTAGATGGGAACACAGAGAAGTTGAAGAAATTCATACAATATTTAATCTTCTGGCCAGATTTATGCTCCATCATGAAACAATAACAACAAAATGACAAAATGCTCTTTAAAAATTGTTTTCATTATATTGGATATAAGGCAATAAAAGTATAGTGATTCCTAAAAAACAGAAAACAAATAAGGTGATCCCTGCAATTGCTTGAGTTTAAGTCCTTAAGAGAATTTCAAATTATGGTGTAGGTAGGGGAAAGCTAAGCAAAGCACATGGACCCTCTGACTTCAGGAGACAGAGCTAAAAGTCTGTAAAGATGGTGACTACAGTTCTTAGAATAACACACTACAGAGGAGAAAGCTGGACAGAGAAAGAAGTCCTAACATTTGAAAAGGGACCCCTTTGTGTTCAGCTGAGTAATGATCAGCAAATGCATGTGAGAAAAATACCTGAGGCTGAGGAAAGAGTCACCCAAAAGGACTAGAGTTAACAGTGGGCAACACTCACACAAGGCAGAGAACAGTGCATGTTCCCATTAGCCAGAATAAAAATCCTTATGACTCATGGAGCACTGTGTAGACTATACAGAAGTGTTATACCTCAGTAGTGGGGAATAATTCTCCTTAGACTGAGCACTGCTAGAGTTCCACCTAAGAAATCGATTTTTTTTAATGTGTCTATGGGGTTGGGGGGTCTTTCCTTTCCTTTTCTTTCTTTCCTTTTCTTTTCTTTCTTTCCTTTTCTTTTTCTTTTTTTGTGGCTTTTTTTTGGCAGCTGGCCAATACAGGGATCAACCCCTGAACCTTGGTGTTATCAACACCCTACTCTAACCAACTGAGCTAACTGGCCGGCCTCCTAACAAATCTTAAAGGCAGGATCTGAAGGGACCAAACTTTTCTGAGTAACTTAGGTGCATTCCAGAACAAAGGTCAATAATATTTATAAAAATTAAAAGGTATACAAAACCAAACATCATAAAATTCACAACATATGGAACCTAATAATAATTTACCAGACAAACAAATGAGGAGGAAAATACAACCTGTAATAAAGAAGAAAAATTCAGTCAATCAAAACTGACTCAGAACTGATGCAGATCTTAAAATGAGAAAACAAGAATATTAAAACAGTTGTTATAACTGTGTATCTTCATTCAGAAATTTAAGTAGAGAGGAAAAAGACACATTTTTTAAAAGGCCAAAATCAAAATTTTACATATGTAAACACAATGTGTGAGTTAGAAATAGACTGAATGAAATTAAGAGAAGTTTACATATTGCAGAAGAAAAAAATTAATGAACTTGAATACTAGCAATAGAGTGCTCCGAAATGAAACAAAGATTTAAAATATGAGGAATTTTTTGTTTGTTTGTTTTTAATGAACACAGTATCAACAAGATGTGGGACAATCCCAAGCAGGCTAATTATGTATAAATGTAATCCCTGGGTTTGGGGGGAAATGGAAGTGGCAGAAAAAAATATCAGAAAAAATAGTGGCCAAAATTTTTCAAAATTTGATAAAAATTATAAATTCATAGATCTAAGAAGCTAAACAAACCCCAGTCACGAGAAATTGAAGAAAATATTCCAAAGCATATCTTAGGAAACTGCTCAAAATCAGTAATAAAGAAAAAACTATTAAAAGTAGTCAGAGGAATCAAGTCATGTTACATACAAAGGAATAAAAATAAGGATTACAGCTGATCTCTTGTCAAAAATAATGTTGCAAGCAAAAAGACAGTGGAAAAGCACCTATCAACCTAGAATTCTTTACCCAGGGAAAATATCCTTCATAAACGAAGATAAAATAAAGACTTAAGCAGATATACAAAAACTGAAAGAATTCATCTACCATAAATGTCAAAGAAAGTCTTTTGGGCAGAAAGGAAATGATATAAAATAAAAATAAAGACCTATGCAAAAAAATTAAGAGCACCAAATATGGTAACAATATGGGAAAATATATATGTTCTTATTATTTAAAATTTCTCTTAAAAGATAATTAAATGTTTTTAAAAATAAGATAGTACATGGTTTATTATATATGTCAGAGTAAAATACATGGCAACTATAGCACAATAGTTGCAAGGGGAGAAAAAGATGTATACTGTGAAAGGCATAGTACTCATGAAGTGGCGTAATTGTACCTGAAGTTAGAATTAAAGCCTAAAGCAGCAACTAAAATTGTTTTAAAATTATATCTAATAAGCCAACAATACAGATAAAATAAAATAATAAAAAATATTAAATTAATACAAAAGAAAAAAGGTAAATGGAAAAAATCAAACAAAAGACAGATTGGACAAATAGAAAGCAAATAGCAAAATGATCAATTTGAGCCTAACTGTATCAATAATTGCATTAAATGCAAATAATATAAACACCTCAGTGAAAAGGCAGAGATTAATAGATTTTTTAAAATTACAACTATATGCTGCTACAAGAAACATGTACTAAGTATAAAGAAACAAGTTAAAAGGAATAGTATAGAAAATATATAACATACTAACATTACTCAAAAGAAGGTTCGAATAGTAGCATTAATATTAGACAAAGTATATCTTTGAGCAAACATTATTAGTAGGGATAAAGAAGATCATTTCATAACTGCAGGGGGGTCAATTAACAGGCATAACATTCCTAAGTGTTTATGCCCCTAATAACAGATCTTCAAAATATCGGAACCAAAAACTGATAGAACTGCCAGGAGAGACAGAAAAACCCACCATTAATCCACAATTAGACATTTTAACACTCCTCACCCAATCATTTCTAGAAAAGAAAACACAAAATCAGTAAGAATTTAAAATATTTGAATAACAGTATCAGCCAAATTTACCTAACTATAGCTGACATTTATAGAACACTCTAAATTCTGGAAAGAATCTCCACCAAACAACAGCAGAATTCATACTCAAACATATATGGGACATTTACTTATATAGACCATATTCTGGGCCACAAAATACATCTCCAAAAACGTAAAAATATTCCAGTCATACAAGGTATGTTCTTTAATCACAATGGAACTAAATTAGAAATCAGTAACAAAAAATATCTAGAAAATCCCCAAGTACTTGGAAACTAAATAACACATTTCTAAATATGTAATACATACACAGTGGAATACTATTCAGCTTTAAGGAAAAAAAAAGGAAATTCTGTAATTTGCAACAGCATGGATAAAACTAGAGAACATTATGCTAAGTGAGATAAGCCAGACACAGGATAAATACTACATGATCCTATTTATATGAGGAATCTGAACGAGTCAAACTCATAGAATCAGAAAGTGGAACGGTGGTCGCCAGGTTCCGGGGAGAAGGGGAAACAGGAGGTATTGGTCAAAGGGTACAAAGTTTAAGTTATACAAGGTCAGGAAGTCTAAGAGATCTACTACACAGCATAGTGCCCAAAGTTAAC
Organism: Galeopterus variegatus; assembly: GCF_000696425.1. NCBI lineage: Eukaryota > Metazoa > Chordata > Mammalia > Dermoptera > Cynocephalidae > Galeopterus > Galeopterus variegatus. Next base: position 463,692 of record NW_007726495.1, on the reverse strand, counting down.
AATATGGTATTGTATACTTCAAAATTTGCTAACAGGGTAGATCTTAAGTATTCTTATCACAAAAAGTAAATAAAGAGGAGGATGGAAACTTACAGAGGTGATGGGTATGTTTACGGCATTTATTGTGGTGATGGTTTCACAGGCATATACTTATCTCCACTCATCTAATTGTACATGTTAAATATGTACAGCTCTTTGTTTGTCACTCATACCTCAATAAAGTGGTCTAAAAAAAGAAAGGCATAAAATACTACACTAAATAGTAACAGTAATAATAATAATAATAATGAACACTTTGGTGTTACTGTTTCTCCTGCCTCAGCAAAATATTTTTATTCTTAAAAAATAAAATACAGGGGCCGGCCCGGTGGCGCACTGCTACAGTGTGCCACTTGGGAGTGCGGCAACACTCCCGCCGAGGGTTCGGATCCCACATACAGACCGGCCGCTCACTGGCTGAGCGAGGGGCGGGCACAACACCGAGGGTTGCGATCCGTTGCCAGTCACGAAAAAAGGCAAAAAGAAAAAATAAATAAATAAAATACAAAAAATAAAATTTCCCTTGCCTCAAAAATAGACACTGTGTGATTAAAAAAAAAAACATTTGGCTAGGACCAGAGCACCCAAGTTGTAGACCAGGCTGTGTCAATACCTCTATTACTTTGGGAAAATCCCTAAAACCATTCTGCATCTCTTTCCTGATCTATAAATTAGGGTGGTTGGATTAAAGGATCTCTATGGTGTCTTCTGGCTCTAACTTGTAGTATTTTATGAAATACTATAAGCTCTCCTGTGGCAGAAAAGGAAGCTAACATTTACTGATCACCATTAGGTTGCAATAGTTCATGTGTTACGCGCACGCACACACACACACACGCACACACACGCGCGCACACATGCACACACACATGCACACACACACACGCACACACACACA
>NW_007726495.1:436839-461755 GCF_000696425.1 Galeopterus variegatus | reverse complement strand
CATTCAGAAATTTAAGTAGAGAGGAAAAAGACACATTTTTTAAAAGGCCAAAATCAAAATTTTACATATGTAAACACAATGTGTGAGTTAGAAATAGACTGAATGAAATTAAGAGAAGTTTACATATTGCAGAAGAAAAAAATTAATGAACTTGAATACTAGCAATAGAGTGCTCCGAAATGAAACAAAGATTTAAAATATGAGGAATTTTTTGTTTGTTTGTTTTTAATGAACACAGTATCAACAAGATGTGGGACAATCCCAAGCAGGCTAATTATGTATAAATGTAATCCCTGGGTTTGGGGGGAAATGGAAGTGGCAGAAAAAAATATCAGAAAAAATAGTGGCCAAAATTTTTCAAAATTTGATAAAAATTATAAATTCATAGATCTAAGAAGCTAAACAAACCCCAGTCACGAGAAATTGAAGAAAATATTCCAAAGCATATCTTAGGAAACTGCTCAAAATCAGTAATAAAGAAAAAACTATTAAAAGTAGTCAGAGGAATCAAGTCATGTTACATACAAAGGAATAAAAATAAGGATTACAGCTGATCTCTTGTCAAAAATAATGTTGCAAGCAAAAAGACAGTGGAAAAGCACCTATCAACCTAGAATTCTTTACCCAGGGAAAATATCCTTCATAAACGAAGATAAAATAAAGACTTAAGCAGATATACAAAAACTGAAAGAATTCATCTACCATAAATGTCAAAGAAAGTCTTTTGGGCAGAAAGGAAATGATATAAAATAAAAATAAAGACCTATGCAAAAAAATTAAGAGCACCAAATATGGTAACAATATGGGAAAATATATATGTTCTTATTATTTAAAATTTCTCTTAAAAGATAATTAAATGTTTTTAAAAATAAGATAGTACATGGTTTATTATATATGTCAGAGTAAAATACATGGCAACTATAGCACAATAGTTGCAAGGGGAGAAAAAGATGTATACTGTGAAAGGCATAGTACTCATGAAGTGGCATAATTGTACCTGAAGTTAGAATTAAAGCCTAAAGCAGCAACTAAAATTGTTTTAAAATTATATCTAATAAGCCAACAATACAGATAAAATAAAATAATAAAAAATATTAAATTAATACAAAAGAAAAAAGGTAAATGGAAAAAATCAAACAAAAGACAGATTGGACAAATAGAAAGCAAATAGCAAAATGATCAATTTGAACCTAACTGTATCAATAATTGCATTAAATGCAAATAATATAAACACCTCAGTGAAAAGGCAGAGATTAATAGATTTTTTAAAATTACAACTATATGCTGCTACAAGAAACATGTACTAAGTATAAAGAAACAAGTTAAAAGGAATAGTATAGAAAATATATAACATACTAACATTACTCAAAAGAAGGTTCGAATAGTAGCATTAATATTAGACAAAGTATATCTTTGAGCAAACATTATTAGTAGGGATAAAGAAGATCATTTCATAACTGCAGGGGGGTCAATTAACAGGCATAACATTCCTAAGTGTTTATGCCCCTAATAACAGATCTTCAAAATATCGGAACCAAAAACTGATAGAACTGCCAGGAGAGACAGAAAAACCCACCATTAATCCACAATTAGACATTTTAACACTCCTCACCCAATCATTTCTAGAAAAGAAAACACAAAATCAGTAAGAATTTAAAATATTTGAATAACAGTATCAGCCAAATTTACCTAACTATAGCTGACATTTATAGAACACTCTAAATTCTGGAAAGAATCTCCACCAAACAACAGCAGAATTCATACTCAAACATATATGGGACATTTACTTATATAGACCATATTCTGGGCCACAAAATACATCTCCAAAAACGTAAAAATATTCCAGTCATACAAGGTATGTTCTTTAATCACAATGGAACTAAATTAGAAATCAGTAACAAAAAATATCTAGAAAATCCCCAAGTATTTGGAAACTAAATAACACATTTCTAAATATGTAATACATACACAGTGGAATACTATTCAGCTTTAAGGGTTCGAATAGTAGCATTAATATTAGACAAAGTATATCTTTGAGCAAACATTATTAGTAGGGACAAAGAAGATCATTTCATAACTGCAGGGGGGTCAATTAACAGGCATAACATTCCTAAGTGTTTATGCCCCTAATAACAGATCGGAAAATATCGGAACCAAAAACTGATAGAACTGCCAGGAGAGACAGAAAAACCCACCATTAATCCACAATTAGACATTTTAACACTCCTCACCCAATCATTTCTAGAAAAGAAAACACAAAATCAGTAAGAATTTAAAATATTTGAATAACAGTATCAGCCAAATTTACCTAACTATAGCTGACATTTATAGAACACTCTAAATTCTGGAAAGAATCTCCACCAAACAACAGCAGAATTCATACTCAAACATATATGGGACATTTACTTATATAGACCATATTCTGGGCCACAAAATACATCTCCAAAAACGTAAAAATATTCCAGTCATACAAGGTATGTTCTTTAATCACAATGGAACTAAATTAGAAATCAGTAACAAAAAATATCTAGAAAATCCCCAAGTACTTGGAAACTAAATAACACATTTCTAAATATGTAATACATACACAGTGGAATACTATTCAGCTTTAAGGAAAAAAAAAGGAAATTCTGTAATTTGCAACAGCATGGATAAAACTAGAGAACATTATGCTAAGTGAGATAAGCCAGACACAGGATAAATACTACATGATCCTATTTATATGAGGAATCTGAACGAGTCAAACTCATAGAATCAGAAAGTGGAACGGTGGTCGCCAGGTTCCGGGGAGAAGGGGAAACAGGAGGTATTGGTCAAAGGGTACAAAGTTTAAGTTATACAAGGTCAGGAAGTCTAAGAGATCTACTACACAGCATAGTGCCCAAAGTTAACAATATGGTATTGTATACTTCAAAATTTGCTAACAGGGTAGATCTTAAGTATTCTTATCACAAAAAGTAAATAAAGAGGAGGATGGAAACTTACAGAGGTGATGGGTATGTTTACGGCATTTATTGTGGTGATGGTTTCACAGGCATATACTTATCTCCACTCATCTAATTGTACATGTTAAATATGTACAGCTCTTTGTTTGTCACTCATACCTCAATAAAGTGGTCTAAAAAAAGAAAGGCATAAAATACTACACTAAATAGTAACAGTAATAATAATAATAATAATGAACACTTTGGTGTTACTGTTTCTCCTGCCTCAGCAAAATATTTTTATTCTTAAAAAATAAAATACAGGGGCCGGCCCGGTGGCGCACTGCTACAGTGTGCCACTTGGGAGTGCGGCAACACTCCCGCCGAGGGTTCGGATCCCACATACAGACCGGCCGCTCACTGGCTGAGCGAGGGGCGGGCACAACACCGAGGGTTGCGATCCGTTGCCAGTCACGAAAAAAGGCAAAAAGAAAAAATAAATAAATAAAATACAAAAAATAAAATTTCCCTTGCCTCAAAAATAGACACTGTGTGATTAAAAAAAAAAACATTTGGCTAGGACCAGAGCACCCAAGTTGTAGACCAGGCTGTGTCAATACCTCTATTACTTTGGGAAAATCCCTAAAACCATTCTGCATCTCTTTCCTGATCTATAAATTAGGGTGGTTGGATTAAAGGATCTCTATGGTGTCTTCTGGCTCTAACTTGTAGTATTTTATGAAATACTATAAGCTCTCCTGTGGCAGAAAAGGAAGCTAACATTTACTGATCACCATTAGGTTGCAATAGTTCATGTGTTACGCGCACGCACACACACACACGTACACATGCGCACACGCACACACATACATGCACACACACACGACATTTACTGATCACCATTAGGTTGCAATAGTTCATGTGTTACGCGCACGCACACACACACACACGCACACACACGCGCGCACACATGCACACACACATGCACACACACACACGCACACACACACAATGGGAATATATAGCATTTCTCTCCTAAGTGTCAGGAAAGTAACAGTCCTGTATCCGAGGCCCAGGGACAGACGAAGAGAGGAGCTGTGTGAAATGAAGACGGTTGGTTCTTACATGGAATCTCAGCTCCTACACAACACCTATGTCCCAATGCCCACTGATGACAGTAATAAGAGGGAAAGCAGTTTACCTCTATCTGGACTCCATCAATTCTTTTTTTGGCTAGTAGTAGGAGTGTTGAAGTCTTTGAAAGAGGAGCAACTCCCTCTTTCTGAACAAAGGATTTAAGCAGAGCCACACAAAGACACCCAAAGCAAGGGCTGGATCCATAAGGTCATCTCAACGAGAAGCCCTATCTCTGTCTCCTTTTTCTAGTTTCACATCTATTGCTGACCTCAATTGAAAGAAATAAGTACCTGTGGAGTTCCACATGGCAGCCTAGCAATTGAGCCCTCACCTGCAGCTGACACTGACAGCCCCACTGCCATAAAAAGTATCTTTTGGGTAAAATTAACAAAACCCCTTTTGTCTAAGTAAGAGGTAGCTGAGGTTGTTACTTTTGCTTTTATCAAATCCATAGAGAGGAAAGCAGATGCCAAAGGAGAAAAAAGAGGACAAATACCATCCTTGAACCTCAGCAGTTGGATATGGAGAGGCACTTGGGTTTGAATAGAGACCCCTCTGTGGGCTCTGGGTGAAAACATTGGTGTCTGGCTCTTTATATGCCAAGGATTCATTATAACACTAACCACAGGGGCTGAGATGTGGAACAATCATAGAGAAGAAAGCTTATAGTAAGAAACTTTATATATTTTAATAACTCGATACAATTGAATGGGGTCCAACCAACTCTACCTTGCATCAAATTCTCTTTTATTGCTGTGTCCCACTGTAGCTCCAGTATGGATTGATATAATGTCGCCACTGAAAAATAAATAAACTTCAGAGAGTGAATGATTTCCACTGTATACTACGTGATTACTAGTCCTCTTTAGGAGACATTTCATGCATAAAGATGCCAGAGCATTAAACCGTCCCCAGATAATCTGTTCAGGCATATAGCTACTTATGGATTCGTGATGAGGGACCCGGGATCCTGCTGTCATGCCTCATTATGGAAAGCCAAAGTGATGTGCACATTCTGCAAAATTTTCCTTCCAAATCTGTGTGGATGGGGCTGCCAGGATGTACATAAAGAAAACCACTGTGCCATCCCTAATTGACACACAACAAAAATGAATGTGAATAAAAGCTCGCTGGAAAAGGGTAGGATTCTAATAACCTCCCATTATTTGGGGATGCCTCGCCAGCTGGCAGAGCCAAATCCCCACACATTCCCAGCCAGTTCTCATTTTTGGGATTCAGTGAGGTGAAAACAAAGGGATCAATTCAGATTTTAGATTCATTCAAATTTGCAGTTCACATTCAATGTTCCCAGACCTGTCTGTGCCTCCTTTACTTCGCAGGCCTGGGACTAGTGCCTGCAAATCTAAAGGGAAGCGGGAAAGAGGTGGTGGACAAACTTTTGCTGTCAGAATGTAAATATTCAGAATTCAAGCAGAAATGTCTCAGGATCTAACCCACAAAAAATTCCACACTCAGAAAAATTTTATGCAAAACGTATTCATTGCAACAGTAAAATCCCCAAAAATTAGAAACATGAACGCCCTAAAATTATAGTTAATAAACTATTTAAATATCTGTCCCATGGAATATTATGAAGTTTTTGAAACATTTATGAGTTTGTAGTAAGATAGAAAATCCAGGATAAAAGGAAGATACAGAATTGTAAATATAGAACATTACACCAAGTTAATGAAAGAATAAGCAAATATATCGACAAGTTAAAAACATGTCTGGAAAGAAAAATTACCAAAATGCTAGAATTAGTGGGAGGGGGTTGTTTTTTTGTTTTTGTTTTTGTTTTGGCGTTGTTCTTATTAGTTGGTGGGAGAGTGACTTTATTTCTTTGTTCCATTTTCTTAAGGTTTTATAAAATATCTGTTGGTCTTTAATGGAAAAGAAATAAAAAGACTTTTAATGCAGTTTTCAACCAAGTCTTGAAAGACAAATTGCACTTTATATTTTTGTATATATGAGCTGTATTTTGAGCTGGACTGCAAAATTACCGAGATGGCTGGCACTGGGTGTTGATTTCTAGGATTACAGCTCTTTCTTCAGTCACCCCAACACCTTACCCCCCAGAAAAACTTTGAAAGGTTTAAGAAGTTCAGGTTGCTCTTCAAAGCACTGAGATAATATTTAAGTGTCTGGGAACACTTTGACCCTGTGGTAAGTCTTAGATTTTACAGTGTGAACACTTTTGAGATAGCACTATTTGGCAAAGTGTTTTTTTGATCAGAATGCTTAAGACCAGCCAATGGCTGGGTTAAAAGCATAGGCAATGACAATGGAATCAGAGAGAAAGATTAGCGAGCTGTGGGAATCCACATGTACCTGCCTGCAGCTCATATGCTTAAGACCAGCCAATGGCTGGGTTAAAAGCATAGGCAATGACAATGGAATCAGAGAGAGATTAGCGAGCTGTGGGAATCCACATGTACCTGCCTGCAGCTCATGGGGCTGACTTAATGAGCCACTGCAAATCCAAATGACTGAGCCTCTCAGTTGCTTTTAATCCTGCACTATTGTATTATATTGATGTAGCCAATGTGACTGATACTTAACCAGATCTAATCTGGTAATTAAACCAGCTAATAAAGAGTCTGTATGTGAACTCACTTGGTAACTTCCATAGTTGAAAAAACCTGCAGGACAACAAAGACTAATCTAATCTTATTTTCTCACTGTCTTTGGGAAGACTTGTGCCCTATGATAGCATACAGGTATGAGCTGCTTTACTATAGTTGCAAATAATGGAAACCTTTCTAGGTAAAATAGGTGAATTCCTTATAAGGTTATGAAGATGTCGCATGGAAATAAGAACAGCATCCAGGCCTCAGGAACAAACTGGAAGCATAAACTGGAAATTAAAGGGAACCTAGGAGCTCTTCTTTTTCATTTAATTCTGTATCTTTCTGTGCTTCTGCCTCATTTATTTATTCTCTTTGCTTTTCCTATTTACTGGCTAAAAATGTGGCCATCAACAGCCTTATTTACAGGTCTAACCACCCGGAGAAAGACTGGTGTCTCTCTCTCTCTCTCTCTCTCTCTCTTTCTCCTTCCTTCCTTTCTTCCTTCTTTTTTCTTTCACTTTCTCTCCTCTCCCCAACATTTCCATGGATGGGTCTCTGATTGCTGAACTTAGGTCGACTGCCTATCTTGGGCCAATCAACCGTGGCCAAAGGATGTACAGTCACTTTGTAGAAACAAAGTTGCTGAGATCCCTGCCTTTATAACCAGTTCGATGGCAGAAGAGTGGGAAGGGTCAGAGACAAAAGGAGAAAAAGTATCCACTAAATGCTGTATTCATCTTTTCTCATTGGTATTTTAACACAAGACTGTGTTCAAAACATAAAAATCAAATTTGAGAATATACTGAGAATAGCAAGAACATGAAGAACATTGTTCCCATGAAGTTTTCTGTATGAATCTCCTAGAGACCCACTGAGGGGTGACTGGAGAGAAAATGGCAGAAGGAATATCAGTGAGCGTTGTCTCGTGTAACCGTAGGCCTAAGATTAAAATGTAACTGTGGGAGTTGTGCTGATAGAAGAGGACTTTACAACTTCTACCAGTATATAACCAAAACGTTAGGAGGAAAGGATGGCGAGTAGTGAAATGTGCTAACTTCCTCACAATTACCACTTGGGGGTCAAAAGTAGTTAAATTTGAAAAATTAGAAACAGAAGTTATTTAATATAACAAAAGTAAATACTAAAGAAATATCATATTGTAAACTGAAATTAGAAGGTAGAGGCAAGGAAGGGAAGAGAAGAAGAAAATCAAACTAATTTCATCATTAATTGCAATAGAAAATTAATCAAAATTGTCTAAAGAAAGAATTAAGGCTAACACATATAATCATAAGAAATCATTTAAAAATATAAACCTTTCTAATTACCAGAAGAATCATAAACATAAAGCTGAGAAAGCAGAGCAGGCCACAAATCATAAAATAAAATAAAATGACAAAATTAAGACCAAACATATTTGTCACTTCAGTAAAAATAAGAGAATTAAACCTGTCTATTAAAGAAAAGGTCTTCCATACTTGATCAGAAAGCAAAATCAAATGTATACTGTAAATGTAAGTCAAACCTAAAACATTAACACAGAAAATTTGAAAATGAAGTGGTAAGCAAAACAAATTATTTGCTTACTACACACACAAGAAGGCAGAAATCATAATCATAGTGTCATGCAGATTGAATGAATGGCAAAAAGTATAACATAAGATGAAAGAAGTGAGCTTTAAAATGATAAATGCTACAATTATCATTAAAACCATAACAGAGGGAAAAAATCTACATTTTATAAAAGATAGTATCAATATTTGTAAATAAAAACTAGTGAATATTCAAGGAAGAAATGAAAGCATATTAGAAGTAGAAAATAATTAAAGATACAGACAACCTATACAACAATTAATAAAGTGCATCTAAGTGTCTAAATGATTTATTTTTAATCTAGCACGAAAACACAGACTACAATTTCTTTCAAGTGTCCATGAAAAATTCACCAAAATTAGTAGGCCATTAAAAAAAAGCCAATAAACTCTAGAAAGCAGAAATAATCCAGACAAATTCTTTGATTACAACAAAATAAAATTAGAAATAAAAATAAAACCAGATATTCATAACCAATAAAAAGATAAATAAAACCAGTAACAAAAATCTGATACAATATGAAAATGAAATTAAAAAACCCTCTCTCTCAACCAATTTATGTTGAAGAGAAAATCAAAACTGAAATTGCAGAGTGTCCTAATAGATTATAGTAAAAGTACCTCATACCAAAATCTGTAGGTTATATCTAAATCATTTCTTAGAGAAATATTTATAGGATTAAGTGTGTGCGTATATCAATTTACTATAAACAAATTAAAAATGTATATCAGTTTACTACAAATAAATTAAATATATATATACATATGCATATATACACATCTGCTCAAGAAATAAAACAAGCTAGCAACAAAATAAGAAAAACACTGCAGTTGATGAGTGAGAAAATAGAAAAATAAGAGTACTAAGAAAAAATTATAGACCTAATTTTCTGGAGAAAATCAATAAGTTCATTTAAAAGCAAAATAATTTAGTGGCAAAAAAAAAAAGAGAGAAGCAGAGCAAAAACATAAATGTACAACAAAATAAGAAATAAATATTGGGAGAATTTCAATTCTCTCTGAGTACAACTAGAAAGTGTGCGTAAAATCTCTTTTTTTTTTTTTTAAAAGAAAAAAATCCATTTGAAGCCATTAGAGAGGTACAAAGACAAGATTCTTGATAAAAGGGAGAATTATTTAGGTGAATCTAAAATTCTATGCTGTCTTTTCCCCTCAAGGCATTTCCAGTTCATGAGTGTCATGAATGTAGAAGATGAGACACCACGGACTGAACAGCACCCAAGTGGCAAAGAAGTTGACCAATGTGTTGATAGTCTCTTGAACTGTTGAGAAAACAAACAGAGTTCAGAGCGAGTAATGTAGCCCGGAATTGAGGGACCAAGCTCTGAGAAAGTAAGCACAGATGTAAGCCCAATGTCTGAGCCATTTTTTTCCTGCCAATATGTAAGCTGCAGAAGCTGAGGGACAGAGAAGCCAAGGAGAAAGCAGTGCTAAGAAGCTGAGAAGTCAGGCAGTGCTTGTCACCAATCTCACAGCACTGGAATAATGAGATTGGAGTCTAATACCGGCAACAAACACATGCAAAATAAAATTTAAAGCAAAAGCCATTAAAACAGCTTTAAAGGACAGCAAATACATAGGGACCAACTTAACACAATGTATGGGACTGTTACTGGACTTCAGGGGTCCATCTCTTGCAACTGAATAAATGCAACTGAGATCAGAAGTCTGGGTAGCAGGATTTATTACCTTAACAAGGAATGGAGTACACTGGGGATAAGTACCAAAGCAGTGTATCTCTGAACAAAGAAAAGGGGCCCCCATGTAGACTAAGTTCCCAGCCAACCTCCCACCCAAGTCCTCATTTAGGTTTTCTAATGCAAATGGAGGATGCAGACTTGTTCCTTTTCAGTTGGATGACTATGGAACATGGTTCTTAGGTCAGTGCTTGAAGCCTACTTTGCATTTGGGCTCAGAAAGTAGCCCTGGAAACTTGTCTGTGGTCAGGAGTTTCACTGTTGCTTTTTGGAGCATGTTGTTCTTGGATCCAACTGTTCTGGAAAACAAGTTTAGGTATACACGTCTGTGAGCTATAGCACACATTATCGCTGGTTGCTTGGGCCTCAGCACAAGGTCTCAGCTATTCCCCTAGTTCAAATTCCCCTTCCCTATTTTGGTCACAGGACCTCTACACATAAAATTACAAAACATCAAAAGAAATTAAAGATCTAAATAAGTAAAGACAGACAATATTCATGGATTAGGAGATCCAATATTATAACATGACAATTCTCCCCATATTCACCTGTAGTTTTAATGTGATCCCAAAAATATTTCAGCAGCTTTTCTTCTTCAGTGTGGGTAGATTTGACAAGTTAGTTTTAAAATAAATAAGAGAAAGGGCAAAAAACAGCCAAGACAACCTTGAAGCAAAATAGCAAAACTGGAGAATTTATACAACCAAAAATCAAGAATTATTATAAAGCTATAATAATTAAGATGGGATGGGATGAATCAATGAAACAGAAACAAAGAGTCTAGAAAGAGACTCTTAAATATATGATCAACTATGTGATTTATAACTAAAGGTGACACACTTTAATGTGATGGCAAATGAGAATCTCTATTAATAAATGATGCTTGGTATTCCGGATATCCATATGGAAAAAAATCTCCTTCCCTACCTTACACTTTTTCCAAAAAAATAAATAAATAAATAACCAATACTAGAAGGATTGTAGACCTAAATGTGAAAGGCACAGTAAAAAAATTTCTAGAAAATAACACGAGAATTATCTTGATGACCTTGGGGTAGTCATGGGTTCCTTAAACAGGTCTTTTAAAGCAATAAAGAAAAAATCGATTGATATGATACGTTAAAATTAAAAACAACTGCATATCAAAAGACCTCATGATAACAGTGAAAAGGCAGGCCACAGAGTGTGTAAAGATATTTGTACTATATATATATATGATAAAGGACAAATTTGCATAATATATAAAAAATGTTTATAAAACAAAAAGAGAAAAACAATAAAAAATGCAAACTCAATAGCAGTTCTCCAAATAGCCAATGAGCATATGAAAAGATACTTAACATCATTACACGTCAGGGAAAGTAAATGATCGCCACAATGAGATACACAGTATATATAACTGATGGGAGTGTAAATTGGTACAACCATTTTTTAAACTCTTTGATAATATCATATGCATACTTATGACCCAGCAATTCCACTTCTCCATATATATTCAAACTCATATGTACACAAAGGCATGTGAAAGAATATTCTTATCAACACTATTCATAACAGCTAAAACCTGGAAACGACCCAAATGTCTGTCAATAATTAAATAGATGAATAAATTATGGTGTATTTATATAAAAGAATACTATACAGAAATGAAAAGAGACAAACTACTTCTACCACAACAATATGAATGAATCTCATAAGCAAAATGTTGAGCAAAGGATATTAGACACAAATGAATACAAACATTTTTTCTTCCACTTGTTTATTGTGGTATATAATGATTGCCATTTTAATCATTTTTAAATATACAACTGCAGTGAATTACTTACATTCTCAGTGCTATGTAACCACTACCTCTATCTATCTCCAAAACTTTTTCATCATCCTAAACATAAACCCTGTACCATTAAGCAATAACTTTTTATTATTCCTTCCCCCCAGTTTCTGGTACCTTCTAATCTACTTCTGTCTCTGAACTTTCTTTCCTTTAAATTTATTTTTTCTTAATTGACCCATGACAATTGTATATATTTATGGAACACAACGTGATATTTGGATACCTTTATACAGAGTGCAAACGAACATTTATATAAAGTTCAAAACAGGCACAATTCACCCATACAATGTCATACAAGTGAGGACAGTGCTTAACTTCGTACTGGGAGTGAGTTGAAGATGCAGGAAAAAGCGTATTGGACATAGATTTGGGCCCTGGTTAAATGGGTGTGTTCACTTTGTAAAACTTCACTGAGCTCTGCACAAATTAAAAACAAACTGTTTTCTTATAAAAAGGAAACAATGGAGGAAAAGACAAATAGGCACTGAGGAAATTAAAAGAATTATGAAAGTACTATTCTCAACTATATGCAAACATTTTAAAATCTTTATGAAATGGACAATGTTCTAGAATAACATAGTTACCAAAACTTAAGAATAGATAAAAAATCTAAACAGGCCAACTACCACAGAAGAAGGAAAGTTGTCAAAAGTTTACTACCACCATCACCAAAAAGTAGTGCCCATATGAATTAACTGAAGAATTATAATAAACTATTAAAGAGTAAGTAAATCCAAAGCTGTCTAAACTTTTCTAAAGAGACTATTTTAAATGAGAAAAATCTTCCAAATTCTTTTTATTGATTTAATATATAACATTGAAAATAAACCCTCAGAAATGATTACACAATGAAGAAAATGTAGACCAATATCAACACTGAGACAAAAATCTTAAATTAAATATTATTAAAAAGAGCCTAGAAGTATATGAAAGGAATACACTATGATGATATGGCATAGTCCATGCATGAAAAGGATGATTTACTATTAGAAATCTATTAATATAATTCACCATCTTAACTCATCTAAGGAGAAAAAATACGTTATTTTCTCCACAGGTAGTGAAAAGACCTCTGATCAAATTTTCATCTGTTGTCAATGGAATTCCCAAGAAAATGGAAAAAAATGGATAATTCACTAATATGATAAAATATTTCTGTTTCAACCCAAGAACTAGCATCTTACCTAATGAAAAATTGCTAGAAGCTTTTCTATTAAAGTCATGAACAAGGCAAGGCCACTATCAAGACTGTTGTTTAACATTTTTCTGGATATATCAACCAGAACAATTAGAAGAGAATAAGAGAATATATTACAAAATTAAGAAGATGAAGTATAAGTATCATTATTAGATACCTCAAAAATCTAAGATAATCTACTAAAAAATGATTATACCAAATGAAACTATGGCTGTATATAAAATAATACACAGAAATAAATAATCTTCAAATATAACAACCAGATGGAAATAATAGAAGAAAAGATCCGATTTACTGTAGCAACACAAAAATGAAATACCTAGGAATAAATTTAACAAGAAAGATGTAAGATCTCTCAAGAACACTAAAAATTCTTCTCAGAGATGCAAAAGAACAACCAATAAAAGTGCTTATCTTTTTCAAAAAATAAGAAGGCTAAATATCATAAAGATGTCAATTCCTTAAGTTAATCTAACGATTTCATTTTTAAGCAAAAAATATATTTTGTTTCAACAAGCTTTTTTCAAAGTTGTAATCAAAAATATTTAATAAGACAAAAAATCTGAATAAAAGGATAATAAGAAAGGATTAACCCTGCCAAATATTAAATTTTGATAATGGAACTGGTGCATAAATGACAGAGAGCTCAATGGACTAGAATAGAAAGTCCAGAAAAGGATCCAAATATACAAAAAAAAAAATTACAAAGATGCCATTTCAAATCAAAAGAGAGCTCAATGGACTAGAATAGAAAGTCCAGAAAAGGATCCAAATATACAAAAAAAAAAAAAATTACAAAGATGCCATTTCAAATCAACAGCAATTCCTACTTTAATAAATGATGTTGGGACAATAAGGTTACATCTAAAAATAATAAATTTAATTCATACTATAACAAAATTAATTTGTAATGGAACAAAGACTTAAATATTAAAATTTTAAAAACCATAAAAATGAAATCTATATTCTCAAAAAGGAAGCATTTTCTAAAAATGACACAAAGCACAGAAACCATAAAAGAGATTAATAAATCTAAACACAAAAATTCGGCATGTCAAAAGTATGATTAGCAAAGTCTAAAAGCAAGTAAAAAATTTGGTGGCAAACTGCCACATTTATCACAGAAAGAGACCCTAAAAATCGATCAGAATGAACAACAGCCCAAACGAAAATGTGCGAAGAAAATAGAGACAATACCTAAAAAAAGAAATACACGTATTTCTTAATCATATTTAAAGATAACTGCACAGAGATACTATTTTGCAACTGTCAGGTTGGTAAAGACTAAGAAGTTTGATAACACTCTGTTTGTGAGGGAAGAGAGAACAGTTACCCTCACACATTGCTAGTGCAAGTATAAATTCAATGCAACCTTCATGGAGGGCAATCTGGCAATACCTTTTTTTTTTTAATGCAGCAATTCCATGTCAGAGAATTTATTCTACACTTACACTTACATGAGTTATTCTTTGCAGCATTGTTAGTGATAGCAAAAGACTGGAAACAACCAAAGTGTCCATCAAGGTTTATTGGTTGAAAAAACTTCAATATATCCCTACAATGGAATAAGACGTAGGCATTAAAAAAAAAAAAAAGATAAAGCTTCTTTCAATATGGATATGAAATAAACTTCAAGATAAATTAAGTGAAAAAAGCAAGACTAGGACAGTATATGTGTATTTAGTAGGCTACCATTTGTGTAAAATATAGGGAAAAGAATATATGTAAAAAGTATTAACAATAAAATACTGTCCTTGCTCCTCTCAGACATCACTACGGGCGCTGGGTGGAGTTGCAGCCCCTCCCTGAGATCTTCCCCACCTTCATCTATAGTGAATTTCACCAAGAGCACTTTGGTCACTCCGACACTACTTAGACTTAATTAAAGCTGTAGAAGCAGTCTTTCAAGTGGTCTCTACTCAATAGGATAAAGTCAAGAAAGTGCTTTATTCCCCTACCACTGGTTTCTAGCACTGTCTTCTGGATCTCCCTTGTCTGGTCTTATGCAATCCTTCAGCAATCTTACAGCTTTCCAGGTCGCCTTCAAACATGAGAAGCTTCCTTCCTTTTCTCTCCTTGCCCCATATCTTTCTTAGTCATTCTGCCATCTCTTACCCATCCAGAGGCAGGGGAAGGAAGGAGATGATTCAGTCAACCTCTTCCTTGATGAATGCTGTTATGATTTAGGATCCTCTGTGGTGTGGCCATTCCATGCTAGTTCTTTCATTGGAGGCACTTTTTTTGTAGCTTCTTTGGAGCTACTACTGCTAGGAGCCTTGACATGTCTTATGTAATCTCTGCCTGATGTCTGTTGGCAGCCACTTAGCTACAGCCTTCAGCGGTGTTCCCTACCTACCCTCTTTCTTCTTGAATCTTCTCCCTGCAGGCAGCCCTTTGGGCAGGATCTAACATAGCTTCTATCCCTAGAATCCACTCCTCCCATGGAAACTCACCCACTCTTGTCCACCAGGTTTTGTGGGTATAGCTTGCCAGCTCAGGAAGCATCACTCCCTTCTTGCTTTGCAGAAAGAGGAAGCTCCAGCCAGTTTCTGACTTCAGACATCTTCAGGCCAGAGTCCAGCACCAGTGCCTCTCCCCACAAACTAAGGGGGATGATGTCAAGTTCTCCCAAGAAATTTATCACTTTCTCTTCTCCAGACACTGCCTTGGGTTTCATAGCCTTTTCCATACGACATATCTCTCCTATGCGTCCCTGCCCCAAACTGCTCACTTCAGTGTGGTATAAACCCAGCCAGTCCCGATGCACAAAATATTCTTATTGCAGTTTTAGCAGTTTAACAAATATTTGAGAATATTTGTATGCCACATTCCACTTGTGGAAAACACCTAATCTTTCAGAGGGGTTATCTTGCTTCCCACTATTTATTAATGGTTCTCTCCCCCAGCTTGATTCTGTTTACTGGCTGAAGGGTCACAAACCTTTCCAATCCTGTGGGATTTCTGCAAAGAATCTTCTCTCACCCTTCTCCTATGGCCCCAAGTGAGAGATGGAAATAGAAAGTTTATTGTGCACTTTGGCTGCATCTTTTTAACTCCATGGAAAGTTATCTAACAGCTCTCTGTTAGAACATGAGCATACTCATGACCTGATATCCTCAGCTTTGAGCAGTGATCAGTTCCAAAGAAAAACATACATCCCATTCCTCATCCTGTTATGCTGGCTCATATCATCTCCTATTGGTCCATGTACTTTCATTTTGCATGTTCCCCACTGAATAGAAGCTGTTTCATGTCAGAGAACAGGCCCTATAATTCTCCTGCAACCCAAATCTACTCTGAGTAACTACCACAGAGCTGGGTGCAAATTACTTGATTAATGAATATGTAATTACTTGTCATATGATAGATTTATAGCTTGAAGGGCTTATGTATTACTTGATTAATAAATTACTTGAGTAACAAATTACTTGAGTAATAAATATGTAATTACTTGTCATATTATAGATTCATAACTCAAAGGTTGATGAAAGTTGGTTGAATTCATCCCTAAGGTGCCCTGCCTGTACTCCAGACACCAATACTTGCCCTACATAGTTTTAGAGAAGAACCAGATATATTCTGAAATAACTCTGGATGCTTCTACTATCTGAGGTCCTGTTTTTGTTTCAGGGGTACTTCTGTGAGACAATCTATTAATGACTAGATCTTTTCATATCTCCCTCATGCCTCTGTGAACATCTATACTCTCAATTCCACCTGCTACTCGTGGTTATCAATTCTTCCT
Source organism: Galeopterus variegatus (assembly GCF_000696425.1). Classification (NCBI taxonomy): domain Eukaryota; kingdom Metazoa; phylum Chordata; class Mammalia; order Dermoptera; family Cynocephalidae; genus Galeopterus; species Galeopterus variegatus. The sequence goes on along the minus strand of NW_007726495.1, from coordinate 445,037 downwards.
TGAGTCAATTTCAAGTAATAGACAGTTATTGAGCACTTACTACATACCCAGTTTTGAATCTATGAGATGACTAAGACATGGAACCTGAACAAAGAAGCCCAAATCATGGGAAATACAGATAGGAAGCTTAAATCATGGTAGAACATATATGTAAGAAAATAATCGTTCTGTATTTTAGTGAGTACCGAATGTTGCACAAATAAAGGTACAATCAGTTTCGGTGGGTGGATGAACTGAGAGGCTTCCCTGGGAAAGCAATATCTGAAATGGGCTTTGTATTAACATAGAAGATAAAGAAAGAGATACCCCCAAAGAAGAGAAAGCAATGTATAAAACTAGGGAGACAAGACTGTCAACTCCTCTTCCAACCTCTAAGCTCGTGTCCCCCAATTTCCTCTCAAAACAATGAAAAGTTAAACCCAAAGCTCCCAACACAGAAACTACACATGTGAAAAGATGACATAAAATCTGCTCTATGTTTATATATATATATGTTTATATATATATATATATATATATATATATTACACACATATATAGTCATCATGCTATGTTTTAATCAAATCCAGTTTTTCTTTTTAAAATAACATCAAAATGTTAATAGGAAAGTATGTATTTAGCTTTTGGCTAATTTATCACATTGGGAAAAAACATACATATTCCCCAAGAATTATGTATTCTAGGACTGAAAATTTGCCAAATTATTTTAGTCACAGTAAAAAAAGAAACCAAGATATTTACCAAAATAAATGTAAAGCAGTGTCTCTGAAAACATCTTAGCTTGCCTTTTTCAGAAGCAATCCCAGTTGACAGTGTTTTTAATTACTTAAAGCAGCAAGATGCTGGGAACATTTCTCAGTTAAAGCACTAAGTTAAAACATGTCAAGATTCTTCCCAAATCCAGAAAACCACATTAGGATTTGGACAGACAAATTCAACATAATCCTCTTGACTTTTAATCTGCCTACTCAGTGGTGGAACAAGAGGAGCCTTTACTTATAGATCCTCTAACAACAGCTAAGTCTTCTAACCAACAATTCTCAGCCATTGTCACTGAAGAACCCAGGCTGAAGAAATGAATGGACACACATTCCCAGGCTCCAGAGCTGTAGTCTGAACACTCGCGCCCACTGTTTCAAGGACACCATATTTCTTTGAAGCCTTCCCTTTATCTAAAAAATTTAAACCTGTTTTTTAATATTCTGTGTAAAACTATAAAAATGTGGTAAATATCAACAGAATAAACACTTCGGGGAATATATTCTACATTTACCTTGTGACTTCTCGTATCCCCTAGCTACCTCCACCTAATCTCAGTTGCGCCAGTTTGAGAAGCTGTGCTTTAGATTGCAGAGATTTAAAATCCTTCATAATAATTGCTAACATGAGCCAGTGCTTCCTATATCAAAGGCATCACCTCATTTCATTCTCACAACTACCCTATGAGGAAGGTACTATTACTTACCTTTTTTTATACCCCCCATAACAGATTAAAGAACTGAGGCTCAAATATGTAAAATAACTCACCCAGGGCAATCACCAGTGTTAAGCTCAGCAAGTCTTATTGCAAAGTCTACAGCCTTCACTGTGCCTTAATGTCCTACTGACTTTCTCATAGGTACGGCTTAGAATTTCAATTTAAAGTGTTTCAATGTAATGTATAGTTTTTATTTTAATTTTTGAGGCTGTATTTTAGCCATTAATATGTATATAATATTATAGGAAAAAATATCTGCAATGAGTTTTATACTGTCCCTTAATAATTCCTATAGTACTCATTCACCATCATGATGAATAAAACGTGTATGGTATTGCATAGCTCCAATGCACAAGAGTGCTCAGAAAAAGTGGGATAAAAAAGGTTAGTAACCCAATTTCAAAAATAAGAAAGCAGACCAAAAGTGGTTGGAGCAATTTTTCTAGAATCTTGCAGCTAGTAGAAAAGGTGGATTTCTGCAACAAACAGGCGTTTCCAAAGCAATCCCAAAATAATAGATTCCCCTTTTCACTGCCGTATCTTAGCTACCATCTAAAGTATAAATCTGGAGCATTCTTCTCCAGACACCTCTGCATTTTGTGGTCTTTTATATTTATTTTTCTTATGTGTGTGCCTGCTCCAGCACTGTCCATTTCAGTAGAGTATAAACCCAGTCAGTTCCAGTACACAAAACTTTCTTATTGCAGTGCAAGGAAACATCAAGGAATAGGCACGCCCCATTGTCCAAGTTTACTTGAAATGGTCTCATAAAGCCAATGGCCTCATTGTTAAGTTGATTATATATTCTCAGGGTAAAAAAAAAATTCTATCGGAAAGACATTGCTATAAGCAAATAATAGCCACCACCAAAAATACATTATAGAAGCAAACTATACCATGTCTATAGATTTCTACTATTATTACCAAAATTATTCTTCAAGTCCTACCCAAAGAGCATAAAGTTCGGAACTACTGATTCCACAGGAGTTCCCAATGGACATTCACACAAAAAGACTCTACTGCATCATATTGTGTTCTTTGTACCTTTTGCCACCCTAGTTCTCCTCTTTATTATGCAGCCAATTGTCTTCAAGCAACAGTTTTTTATCTCCCACTCACTTCCCAGTTCAGTCCTCTCTAGTCACCTCACTAAAATAGCTTTCTCTTTAGTGTCCAGTGATCACTATTACTAAGATCAATCAATGCTTTTTATTGTTCATAGCAGCATTTGACAATGTCAGTTACTACCTCACTCTAGAAACACTACCTTTTCTTGGCTTCCAAGGAAAATATGCACCTGGTTTGTTCTCCCTACGTCTCAGGTTTCTTCGGTAGATTTATCCTTTTCTAACCACAATTAAAGGCTGAAGTTCTTAAGACTTCTTCGTAGATGCTCTTCTCTTCTCATGCTCTTCTAGGAAATATCATTCAAAACCAAATATTCTGAAGCAAAAAGATTCTCATGTTCAGGGTCATCCTATCCTTTGAGTTCCAAATTTACATTATTGGCTGCCTACTTGATATGCCATTTGGTTAAGTCAGAGGCACCTTATATCCACCCAATATACCCATGATCTCTCCACCAAACCCTGTCTTCTACAAGTGGTTCAACCATCAGGAAATGGCTTCACCATCCAGCCATTTGCACCACCATCTCTCACCCTGCGTACATGTAATCCATTACAAAAATACTGTCAATTTTACCTCTAAATGTCTCACAAATTTGGCCAATTCTGTCTCCACTGACATCACCGTAGTCCAAGCTGCCATCTCTCCTACCTGAACCACTACAAAAGCTTTCTAACTGTACCTGAATCCACTCTAGCCCCTCTGATTTTTTCCATACATTAGAGCCAGAGTGATCTTTGCAAAAAAATCTTATCTGGCCACATCATGTCCTACGTTAAAGTCTTTAATGCCATTTCATTGTTCTTAAGAAAAAGCCAAATCCTTATCATGGTTTAGAATTTTCTGCATGGTCTGGCCGCTGCCTCCATCTCCATCCTCACCTTGCATCAATCTTTCCCTTCTTCTCACTCCAGCCACCCCAATTTTCTGCCAGCTTCTGAACTTTCTGGTAACAGGGTCTTTGGCTGCTCTGTTTCCTCTACGTAGACCAGCTTTCCCTAGCCCTTTCCTCACCTTCCAAACCACTTTTCCACCAGGATCTCTTAGCCATTCTTTAGACCTCAGCTCTAGCACCACTTCCTCTAGAAAGCCTTCCCTGAACATCCCCTCCTCCAGCAACATACACAAAGAGGGGTCTAGATCAGCTTCCATTGCCTTGTGGCCCCTAGAAACATTTATTTCCATCTCATTATATATCACCTCAAACGGCATGAGTTTGTGATTAATCCACACTTGACTGTAAATCTCAATAGAGCATAGATCATGTTCATATTTACCAGTATAATCCTAGATCCTGGCACATAACCAGGCACATAGTTGATGTTTAAAAATATCTGTTGTGCACATGAATAAATGAATGAATCCTACAAACAGTATATTGAAATTGAATGATTATTTTCAAATAATTTTCCTACATCTGAGAACGTAAGAAGATTGATTCAGGTGATGCCTCCTTTCAATCTTGATCAATTCTCCTATAGAAACAGGGTACATTCAGAATTATTTCAAAGAGCTTAGAACTGAGTTTAAAATATAAGTGAGGATATAGAGGGGTTGCATTATTTCAAACTTCACATTTTTGCATGCCTGTGCCTCAGATCCCCAGGGAAATCTTTTTCTTAGTTCCCCTTACTTGTAATTCAATGAAGAACTGTTAGAATGACTAAGAATTTCATTTATTGTGTACCAACCATGCCAGTAATGGAGCTAGACTCTGAATAAGAAATACTCCTGCCCTCGAGGAGCTCCTAATCTTGGGGGGTAGCACAACCCTGAGTTCATGTCCCCAGCACCAAATAAAGAGCATGTTAAAAAATATATACAAGTTTAAAAAGAAAACCCAGTAGAAAAAAGAGCAGAAGATAACAATGGGTAACTTGAAGAAGACCAAACCCAAAAGACCAGATAATCCATACTCAGCACACACGCCTGCTTGAAGGAGGCCTTGTCTTGATCTCTCCCTGCCACATAATTGCAACCCCACTCCTAGAAACTGACCTGTGTTGCCCAGAAAACAATACCCCAAAGTGAAGGCCTCGAAAACAGCCTCAAAAGCAGATTTCCTCTGACCTTCTCCTGCCCTCTTGTCTCTCAGTCTCATTCTCCCCTGAAGTAAACCACAGAAACTAAAATCTCTCTTCCCCAAGGTGGGCCACAGATACACTCTAATGTATATAAGAGAGGCCCCAGCCTCTCTTTCTTGGAGCTGGCCATAAAGAAATTCCCTGACCTACCTGTCTGATTGTGGGTCGTAAGATCCCCATTCCAGAAAAGGTCCTGCCCCAAACCCTGGAAGAATAAATGCTACACAGAGAAGCCAAGAAGAATAGGAACATTTCTGTCCAATCACATTTCCACGTGGCTGTGCCTGCTTCATAGAACCTAAGCATAAATATGGACAATTTTCTCTATATCTTTGGTCCTCATTCTGAAGGCTCCCGTGTCACATTAAACTGATATAATAAAATCTGTTATGCCTTTTTTTCATATTAACCTGTGTCTATCAGGTGATTTTTCAGAGAACCTTCACGGGGGTTGAAGAGATGTCTTCTCTCAGCCCTTACACCAGCCTAGCTGCTCCTTTTCTCAGCTGATTTCAATTCTCTGGCTAAGTTTGATGTCTGATTCCTTCGTCAGTAAAGGAAACATAGAAACCCCTAGTCTGAGGCACAGAGACAATTCTTTTTCTTGATATTTGTGCCTTAAACTTAGTGCCAACACAAAGNGTGGGTCGTAAGATCCCCATTCCAGAAAAGGTCCTGCCCCAAACCCTGGAAGAATAAATGCTACACAGAGAAGCCAAGAAGAATAGGAACATTTCTGTCCAATCACATTTCCACGTGGCTGTGCCTGCTTCATAGAACCTAAGCATAAATATGGACAATTTTCTCTATATCTTTGGTCCTCATTCTGAAGGCTCCCGTGTCACATTAAACTGATATAATAAAATCTGTTATGCCTTTTTTTCATATTAACCTGTGTCTATCAGGTGATTTTTCAGAGAACCTTCACGGGGGTTGAAGAGATGTCTTCTCTCGGCCCTTACACCAGCCTAGCTGCTCCTTTTCTCAGCTGATTTCAATTCTCTGGCTAAGTTTGACGTCTGATTCCTTTCCTGTGTCTATCAGGTGATTTTTCAGAGAACCTTCACGGGGGTTGAAGAGATGTCTTCTCTCAGCCCTTACACCAGCCTAGCTGCTCCTTTTCTCAGCTGATTTCAATTCTCTGGCTAAGTTTGATGTCTGATTCCTTCGTCAGTAAAGGAAACATAGAAACCCCTAGTCTGAGGCACAGAGACAATTCTTTTTCTTGATATTTGTGCCTTAAACTTAGTGCCAACACAAAGATAGAGACAAATTAAATAAGGCTCAACATATATAATTTGGAAAGGATGGTCTTTTTTACCAAAAAAAAAAAAAGAAGAAGAAGAATCAAAAACAATCTTACTTTTGCAAATTTTACAAGAATATACAACCACGGGAACAGATTGCTAGCAAAGTAAATCCTCCTCAGGCTCAGATACCTTCAACTTGGGTAGTTCACTGGTCTTACTGAGCCTTTTGACCTTTTCTGTTTGCTGCTAATCCACTTTCTCCTGTAAAATGGAGCCTCATCTACCCAACTTCTGGATACTCCATTCTTCTGGGCCTAGAACATCTGCCTAGCTCTTGTCCACGCCTTGTCCTCCCTGACTCCTTGTGACAACGCAGCCTGCTACATTCACCTGTTGACAGATGTACGTCTTTCACCCAGTCTCACAATGGCTTTCCTGGTGGTGCGTCCCACGTTGGTCCCATCTGGCATATAGACTCCATGTTACACATTGACCCCTCTAATATTTCCCCTGCATCCTATTCCACGCTCAATATATTTTTTTTGTGGGAAAATTTGCTTTTTATTTTTATAAGCCACATTTAATTGCAAGGCCCTATGTAAAGGTTAAAGTCACCCCTAAGAACTCTATTTTTATGTTAAATACCTCCGTTCCCTTGCAATTTTCCATATATGAATAATTCCCCTGGTATATTATTCCTCATGGGCTTCCTCAGCTTCTCTGCAGTATTCCTCATTTGTGAGACTTCAATATAATGTGGTATTCCTGCATGAAAAGAATTAATACAAAAAGCATGAATTTCCCTCCCTGTTCCTTAAATATCAATAATATTTGTATTCCAGTATTATATTAGCAACTCATCATCATAGCTGGTCCTTCTCCAAGCTAATTTCTTTCCTGTTGTCCTGGAACATATTTAGTTATTCCCCACATTCTGACAACACAGTACTGTTCTTATTATTTTCAATTCATAAACTTGATTCTTAGAATGTCACTTTGTTACAGCCTAACTCTCCAACTTCACAACATAACTTTAAATCATCACCCTGCCTTACAGGGTGCTAACTTTTTCAAACATAGTCCCGTTTACACTAACTATTAACTTGCAAAAATTATTGGGGTAAATAATAATTATCATACATTTATCTTCCCATAAAAGTAGAAATTTCTCAAAAGAAAGGAAATGATCTGACCCATTCCTTACTGTCCCAAATCTCACCTTTTCTAGTGTTCAGTTGATCCAGGGATCAAAATGTTTATTCTGTATGATACCTTTGTTCCTTACTGCCAAATATCTGGCAGAGATAATCTTCATGTAGTGCCCACAGATTTTCACTTCTCAGTCACATGTTAAACCATTTCAATCTGACTTCCATTCCTACCATCCTCCTAAAAGGGCTTTTCTAAAGGTCAACACCCACCATCTAATTGGATAAGTGGCCTTTTCCTTGGTCTTTAGTTCACTTAAAACTCTGTTGCTTTTGGCACTAATGACAGGCCTTCCATTTTTAAAGTACGTCTTCTTCTGATTTTCTTGACAATTCTTTATCCTATTTTTTTTAACCTCTGACTTTTTTTCTTGATCTCCACACCGTATCCTCTTTTTAAATACTGTTGGTACTAAAATCCTACCATGAGTCCAGTTCCTTTACTCTCCACTTTGTCTCCTCTAAGGATCACTCTCGCTTCCTTGACTCCTTGACTTCAACAATCACCTGCATGCTGATGACTTGCAAATCTTTTTATCTCATTGACCCTTATAGTTACAAGTACCTCTACTTGAATGTAATACAGGCAGCTCAAAATCGTTCCACAGAAAGCTACTTTTTCTGATATATTTATCTTCAAAATAAGGCTTATAATAGTACTTATCTTGTAGAATTATTAAGGGAACACTAGTTGCTGTAACAGATAAACCCGTAAATCTCAGTGATTTCACACAACAAAATTTTGCCTCTCCCTCACCTCAATTTCCATTGAATGAGAAAGAAAAGTTGTGCAACTCTGTTCTTCTCTATGCATCCATTCAGGGACTCAGGAAAGAAGGAAAATATGCCATCTATACCCTGGCATCTGCTAGGGGATAATTTCCTAGGCGTTCTTGTTTTTATGGGCTATACTTGCTATAGTATATGTTGTCTTGGCCCACACTCCTAGGGAAAAATTCAGTCACATGGCCTAATTGCAAAACAGGCTGGGAAATGTAGTACATACAGCTCTATGCACAGGAAGAGAGGAAAATGAGTTTGGTGAACTCAT
>NW_007726495.1:434584-436340 GCF_000696425.1 Galeopterus variegatus | reverse complement strand
GAAATGTAGTACATACAGCTCTATGCACAGGAAGAGAGGAAAATGAGTTTGGTGAACTCATACAGGTCCAACCTCTGCCACAGCTGTGAAAATTAAATTAATTCCATGCCTATCACTCAGCCTAACAGGTAGTTACACCAATGTTGGCTTATCGTGCATTTGTTCAATCATCTAAAATTATCAGTTATCTTTTATTTCTCACTTTCCCATGCCCAATTGATCATCAGATCATACAATTCTCTCTTAAATTTAAAGCTTTCTCTTCATTTATATTGCCTTAGCTCAGTAGTTCTAAACAGTGAGTTGACAAAAGGATCATCTGGGGTAGTTTACAAAAAAAAATACAAACTTTGAGGCCCCAAGCCAGATCAATTAAATTAAATCTTTAGAGTATCAAAATTTTATAAAAGCTTTCGTTGTAATCCTAATAGGCAGCTAAGGCTTTAATCCAACCTGCTCCTTGCCACACCCAAGATGGTCTCACTGAAACACTGATTTAATCATGACGTCTCAGAAGACACAGGGGAAATGCTTTATGACATTTATATGGGCTAAAATTTTTAATAAGATCTTGGAAGCACAAGCAACAAAAACAAAAATAGAAAATGAGATTACATTAAACTAAAAAGGTTTTTCACAGCTAAGAAAACAATCAACAGAGTGAGGAGAAAACCTACAGAACAGGAGATAATATTTGCAAATTATGAATATGACAAGGGGTTAATATCCAGAATATATGAGGAATTCAACTCAATAGCAATAATAATAATAATAATAATAATAATCTGATCAAAAAGTGGGCAAATGAACTGAACAGATATTTCTCAAAAGAAGACATACAAATGGTACATGCAAAAATGCTCAACATCACTAACAACAGGGTGATAACCATAGTGATTCTTCCTAATAATTGAGATGGTGAACCCGTTCAAGCTACTGGGATTCATCTTCATCTTCACAGGGTTAAAACATGATTCTTTCCTTACTTCCCCAATTACTATAAGGACTTGTGGGGAACATGATGTATTTACTTGTAGACCTAAAAAAAATGATTATAAAGGTGACAATATAATAGGTAATGGCTATATGCTTTGACAATGTAGACTTAGAACTACTATCAAATTGAGGAATGAATGAAACAAAACACACACACACACACACACACACACACAAGAAAACTAGAAGGAGCTCATCTAGAAGCTCATTGCCTTTAGATATAAAATGAGAGTGTGCAGTAACGAATTTGGTCTTGCCCAACAAGAGGTCTGGCTTTGCCCTCAGCTCTGGAAAGCAACCTATGTCATACCTGATAGGAGTGTCATTATTTAGTTGGGGGCTGGTCACACAAGATCTTAGGATAAAGTTGGCCACACCTGGTAGTCTTAAGGTATAGACTGGCCATGCCAGAACACCAACCATGGGATTTAGAATGGGGGCTTTAGATCACAGGTTATTAGTCAACCTAAAGATTGAAATCAACCACCTCAGGCCACCCATCCATTAATCATGTCTACATAATGGAACACCAATAAAAATTCTAAATACCAAGGCTTGGGTGAGCTTCCCTGGTTGGTAATACGCCCAGCATATTGGCACACATCAATATCAGGAGAGTAACATGCCCTGAGGATAACGGAAGCTTTATGTTTGGAACCTCACAAACTCTGCCTTACGTGCCTCTTCTTTTGGCTGTTTTTTTTTTTTTTTTTTTTTTTTTTTTTTTTTTTTTTTTTTTTTTTTTTTTTTTTTTTTTTTT
>NW_007726495.1:408159-433584 GCF_000696425.1 Galeopterus variegatus | reverse complement strand
AATTTCTTTTTCTCTGTCTGACTCGTTTCACTCAATATTATTCTCTCAAGGTCCATCCATGTTGTTGCAAATGGCAGTATTTCATTCGTTTTTATAGCTGAGTAGTATTCCATTGTGTAGATATACCACATTTTCCGTATCCACTCATCCGATGATGGACATTTGGGCTGATTCCTGTATCCTTACCCTGTAATAAACTGTGGCTGTGAGTATAAAACAATAGCTGTCAGTGAGTTCTATGAGTCCTTCTAGTGAATTATCAAACCTGAGCATGGTTTGGGGAACCCCCCTACCTTGCATTTGACATCAGAAGTGAGGGTGGTCTTGTGTGGACTCTTCCCTCTAAATTTGTAGTTGGACTCTAAGTCCCTGCAGTTAGTGTCAGACATTTGGGAAGGATTGACAGTCTAGAAGACTTTGCTTTAACCTTTGCAGTTTGGCTAACTCTGGGTAGGAAGTAAAAAAGATAACACAGTCATGTGCTGCATATCATGATTTTGGTCAAAAACAGACTGCAGAAACAGCAATGGTCCCATAAGATTATAATGGAGCTGAAAAATTCCTACTGACTAGTAACAGAGCAGCTGTTGCATGTCGTAGAGCAATGCATTATCTTTTCTATGTTTATATATGTTTAGATACACAAATACTTGCAATCATGCTACAACTGCCTACAGTATCCCTGTCATTAAGAGACACATGACTACTTCAGATCAAAAGTTGGGTGAGAGGAATGATGAGACAAAAAGAGCTGACAAGCCAATTTTAATTTTTTTTATAGTATATAACCAATATCTTTGTTCAGGGTGCTATAACAAAAATACCAAAGACTGGGGGGCTTAAACAACAAACATTTATTTCTCACAGCTCTAGAGGATAGGAAGTCCAAAATGAAGGCACTGACAGATTCAGAATCTGGTGAGAGCCCTCTTCCTAGTTCATAGACAGCCAACTTCTCACTACGTCCTCACATGGTGGGAAGGGGTGAGTGAGCTCTCTGAGGCTCATTTTATAAGGGCACTAATCCCATTTTTGAGGGCTCCACTCTCGTGACCCAATAACCTCCCAAAACTCCCACCTCCTAATATCATCACATTGGGAGGTAGGATTTCAACATGAATTGGGGGGACACATGTACACATTCAGTCCATAATCTACCACCTCCCAAGAAAGAGTAGAAGAGGCATAACAAAATTATAAACTCTGATTTGAACACATAGGTAGATATAGATATGGATAATAAAAGAAAGCAAATAAATATAGTATATACTCTGTATCATGTATTTTATTTCTGGGATATATATATTCAAGTGGACATAAAATATTTTAGAGAACTGATTATACAGCCCACAAAGAGAGACTTAAAACAATAGATCCCAAAGAACTGAAATAATGCAAATACAAATAAAATTCTTCATCCATAATGCAATGGATCTATAGGCAAATAACAACAATTTCTAAAGGCCCCTCCAACTGGAAATTAAAAACAAAAACAAAAACAATAGCAATAACAAAAAACCACTGTAACTTTTGGATAAAAGGAGAAATATACAATGAAATTGCTGAATTTCTTGAAAATAACAATAATGAAAACATGAGAATTTATGAAAACAGCTAAAATAGTTAATGAAGAAAATTTTCTAGCATTAAATGCCTATTTCAATAAAAACTAAAAACTGAAGAAAGAAATTTATCAACTCAGAAAGGTAGTTAAAAAATCAACAAAGTAAAGCAAATCAAAGCAGAACTAAAAAGTATTTAAAATTTTGGCTTTAAAATGTATGCCTTTTTTTATCTTAAAATCCAAAAATCTGAAAAAAAATGTTGTCCCAAAATACAATTGCAGAGAATTTCATTTTAGTGCAAGAGTACCTCAAATAGTTTGTGGAAAAACAGAATTAAAAGACAATATGAATCTTTTCATGAACTTTTTGAAGACCCCTCATACATCATGATGACGTATATAGTTCAGTCCCAGAGTGTAAGGCAGTTTTTATTAGGAAATGCAATGCTGAGCCATAATATTAATAGAGCTAATGAGAAAAATCATACTAAATCTATATACAGCTATACAGATATCAAACATATGGGATTTAGCAAAATTCAACACCTACCTACCCATCTTTAAAAAAAAAAAGAAAAAAAACACTCAGCTGGTAATTTTTCTTAATGAGGAAACACTAAAGACTTTTACAATAAACCCAGAAACAAGAAGGTAAAGCCCATTATTTCCATTACTATATAATATAATGCTGAAATTCTTAAACAATAAATGTTAAGAAAAAATGTTTAAGAAATAGAAATTAAAATAGAAAAATTATAACTATCTCTCTTCGCAGATGGTATAGTTTATATTTAGAAACCCTAAGGAATCTATGTAAAAAATTACAAAAAGCAATAAAAGTATTTCAGGTATTATTAGTTTTTCCACTTTCATTTGTGTGTGAATTTTCAATATAAATGTGGGAAGCATTAATGCAAGTCAGAATGTTTCATTGAACAAGTTTCAGCAGTTCAACTTTGTAACAATTATAAATAAACCTATTAAATTTTTCTGGACAATGCCAGCATTTGGATTTTTTTTAAAACAAGTAAATTTCTCATTGATGGCAAAATATATATATAGTAGCAAATCATTAAATTAACTTACAAAAACCACTATCTGTCTATATTTTCAAAAATAGTTAAAAGGTGCAATGGAAGACTATTTTCAATCACAGGGGGGAAAAGGAAAGTACCTAGGATCAAAATGTATCAAATGTTTTTAAATTCATGAGTTTGCAGTGATACTAAAAGATATAATTTTAAAATGTAACCTTTTTTTTTAGAGAAGACTATAAAACCAATTCAATCTTTGGAAAACTGATAACTAAAGGAATGGAACCAAGCAATTATTTCAGCCTTGACTTGATGAACTGCATTTTAGGGTAGCCAAATATTTGATGATAAGAAGAAATAATAGAAATAGAGATCTAGGTAAAGATCTTCAATGGCTGCCAACATCACAAACACACAAAATAAGTAAGACACATTTTATACTCCTGAAGAAAGTAAACAATAATGTCTGCTATGGTCTGAATGTGTCCCTCAAAATTCATGTTGGAACTTAAACCCCAATGTGATAGTACAAAGAGGTGGAGCCTTTAGGAGGTGATTAAATCAGAGAATGAAGCCCTCATAAATGGGATTAGCTACTTTATAAAAGGGCTGGAGGGAACGGAAATGTAGTACATACAGCTCTATGCACAGGAAGAGAGGAAAATGAGTTTGGTGAACTCATTTTAGCCAGGTTTGTTTAGTTTTTTTGCTTTGTTTGTTTTTTGCCATTTCATTCCTTCGGCCATGTGAGGATACAGCATTTGTCCTCTCTGGAGGACCCAACAACAAGCCACCATCTTGGAAACACAGACCAGACCCTTATCAGATACTGAACCTCTGGACCTTGATCTTGGACTTCCAGCCTGCAGAAATGTGGAAAATAAATTTCCGTTATTTATAAATTACCCAGTCTTGGGCATTTTTTTATAGCAGCACTAACAAACTAAGACAACATCTATGAAGTTGCCTACAAACCTAATTTTTTTTTAATTGAATCATAATTGATTATACATATTTTAGGGATTCAATGTTGACATATGTTGATCAAATCAATATTACTAGGATGTATATTGTTCCATATTGTATTTATTCTTTATGCCCCTTGTCCAATCTCTCCCTATCCCCTTCTCCCTCACCCCTCCCACCACTGATAACCCTAGGTTTCTTCTCTCCTTCTGAAAGAGTAATGGTTACTCTGTTGATTTGTTCTGTGGATGATCTGTACAATGCTGAGAGGTGTGTTCAGGTCCCCTAATATTATCATAGAGCAGATGCTTATTCTGTCACTCTGGAATGGGCTTTGTGGAGAGAGATATCCTCTTCTTTTCTTTGGTCTCTACTGATGACTCTTCTTGTGACAATGCACTACAGCAGTTGGCAGACCATCTGTGTGGTGGTTGTGGCATCTAGCCACTTTCGCGGCAGCTGTGGTTACTGTGGAGGCTGTGGTGGGCCATCCACTTGGATGTGATATATTTGGCATGCTCCTTGGTGCTGGCAGTGTGCCTGGTTGTGGGCAGGGGGGTCCGGTCCCTGGGTCAATGACCCAGGCCCCTGGGCAGGACCCCAAAGCACTGGCAGTGTGCCTCATTGTGGGCAGGGGGTCTGGTCCCTGGCTCATTGCCCCAGGCCCCCAGGAGGGCCTCTGAGGTGCTGGTGGTGTGCCTGGGTGTGGGTAGGGGTCCAGTCCCTGGCTCCATACCCGAGGCCCCTGGGTGGGGCCCCAAGGCCCTGGCAGTGTGCCTGGGCTGGAACTAATTTTTTGTCCTTTGCTTACTTCTAAAATGGGGAACTTCCTGTGGGAACCAGCTCTTGAGCTGTGTTGTTGAGCTAAATTGCTGCTTTGCTGCTGTTTCCCTAGGGAAGACTTTTTGTGCAGCTCAGGGTTTAATGGTTGACCTTATAGGTACTTCTGGCTCTCCAGAGACCTGGTGCACCAGAGTCATGTAAAAACTCTGATCTGGGCCTGAATTTTTTCATCAAACTATACCCCACTCAATTCTGCGTTCCCAACCAGTCTCCTCTGAGTGGTCCTGCACTAATTGGGGCTGGATCAGCTATCTTTGCTGTGTCCCAGTGTTCTCCCGGTGGGCCCATCTCCCCCACCACTGGTGTTGCAAACACTTCCCATGGGATGGGCCCTGCACCAGTCCCTTGTGATGACTCACTGGCCTCTGAATTGCTCCCCTTTTTCAGCTGTTCTGGCTCCTCACTCCTGCATGGGCCCATGGGAACCCTATTAGTGGTCTTGCTGTTCTGGGGGCCACCAAGGCCCTCTTCTCCCCTGCCACCCCCAAACAACTCCATCTGAAGGGCACAGCTGTGGTTTCTGCTGGCTCCTGCTCCATGTGCTCAGCAGCTCCAGCCTTAAAGTGGCTGTGGCCCGAAATGCTCAAAGCAGTTTTTCTAATCTCATCATGGCTTCTCCCACCTTCATGCACTCCATTGGTCTCTCTTCCTTTTCTCCTGAGCTCCAGTGGCCCCAGCTTGGCTGTTGTGACATTTTTATAGTTGTAGATTGGTTGATTTGTGGGTGAGAGTGATGCTGGGGACCATCTATTCCATCATCTTGACCAGAACTTCACAAACCTAAATTTGATCAAGTCTCTAGATCTAATCAAAATTTATAGAAGATACAGGAATCACAAAAACATGTAAACAGCATCTCAAGGACACAATCAACAAAAATCCACCCTCTATATAAACAGCCCAGTTGCTTCAAAAACAAACAAAAAAAGAAAAAAAAAAAATACAAAATGAAAATAAGACAGAGGAATCCTATAGAATAAAGGGGCTTTAGCATATGCTAATTAGCTTGATTTAGCCATTTCACAATGTATGCATATATAAAAACATTATGTTGTATACCATAAATACATACAATTTTTGTCAATCAAAAAATAGATAAATAAATAGGAAGGCAAGGTCCCCACTAAAAAAAAATAAGAGAGAAGGAGACATATTAACCAATTGCAATATATGTATGTAATTTAGGTCCTAAATCACATAAGCCATAACAAAAAAATTAGATAAAAATTTAATCACTGACTGGATATTTTCATTATGTTAAGATATTATTTATTTGATAAATATGACAAAGTTTTTTTTAGTATTGTGGAAAAGCAAAATATTTTAGCTCCAAAATACATTTCTTCAACATATTTCAAAATGGCTAATGGGGGACTGGAAAAGCAAGATTAGCTAGAAGGCTGGTTTTTTTTGTTTTTTGGGGGTTTTTTGTGGAAAGAAATTCACAACTGTGTATGCAAACAGCCATCTTCCTCTGAGGCTTCCTTCCTTTGGCTACTATCTATTCTTTCTCAGGGCAGCTGTGAGATTACCTGAAGTATATTCGCCTGCATATATGTCTCTATGTAACTTCAATTTCCTTCTTTCACCCTGATGACACCTCCCCCACAGAAACCTGTTCTCAGGCTATTGTTCTGGGGTTTGTACCACCCCCAACTTCTCTCATTTTCTCATGAACACTGGTATATAAGATTGGTACCCCACTGTGAAAGTGAGAAATTACTCTCTTGTGATTCCCCTGTGCTTTGCCCCCTCCCAATACATTAAAAATTAAAATTTGTTATGACTTTTCTTTATATTGATCTAAATTTGTCAGTGATTTTTATAAGTAAACCTTCAAGGGTAAAGAAAAAGTTTTCCCCTGACCCCTACAGTATGATAACAGAGTTGAAGATATATTTTTAAACAGTGTCTATTATTTAGAGTTTTAATTGAAATATTAACAATATTCAATATATATTGATATAATGTCTGGGATTTGTTGCAAAATAATCCGGGGAAGTTGATTATTGTTGAGGATAAATAAATAGAAATTCATGATATTTTCTCTCTACAATTGTATATGTATATTCTGTAAATGTCCTAATATATAAAGTTTTAAAAAAATAAACAAAGAAAACCTAGAGAAGTAATTCAGTTTACCTGCCAAGACTGTGAAATGAATGTGAAGAATTTGTAATTCGTATGTATGATTAAATAACTTTTCTGAAATCTCAACTCTTCCCACCCTGTTCTCTATAGATAATATGAATCTAATTGGGATTATATAAAAGTTAACAAAAGAAGTATTATCAAACAAGGAAGGTCAAAACAATTCTAGGAATTAAAGCTTTACATTGTCACTGATCTGTTTTATAAGTAGCTACTTCAACACTTTCTCTCTTTTACTCACTTCCTTATGTACATGCCCCTGACTTTCCATCAACACCCCATTAAAGCAAACACCTGCACTGGCATTTTCTCTCCTCATTTTAGTGTGCCGATTAACTCTCTGTATTCCAAACCTCCTTCTACACATAATTAATGTGAAATCTTGAACCATAATCAAATAAGCATATTCTCAATACGTTTAAACCTCTACATGACATGGAAATGTATTATTTATGCATCTTATAATAGAGAACTTTCAGCCTGTCTCTCCTGCAGAAACATTGGCTCAGCTTCCAGAAATAAGAGAAGCAAAATTGAAATGACTAGCTTTATTTTTTTTCAAAGGGTGGAGAAATAGATTAAGTTTATATTTTCGATGACAATATCATTCAAGTAAGAGTATCACACATTTTGATGATTCAGATGCTAGAGAAGATTAGTCACCTCTTTAAAGTGGTTCAGCAACTTAAATGTGCAGGGACAGTGCCCGCTGTGGTCACTTCATTGCAGCAAAGGGATGTGCTTTCTCTCAGCTTTAATACAGCAGCTGCTCAAAGGTCAATCGAGGATGACCACATATTCTGCTCCTCCTATATTTTGCTTTGAAGACAAGTGTGTAAGAACAAAGGAGAGACACAGGTATTTATTTTTAAGGAGCAGATAACACACTCATCTGACACCAGTGGTTCCCAGGCATTTGGAATTTACCAAGGGTTCTATTTAAAATATTTACCAGCTGGTAAAGCATGAGCAGTCAGAAAGTATCCTGGTGACCTCAGCTGTGACAGATCTTAACCCTTGAGATACTTAATTTTGAGGAGGTCTGGGGTCCCAAGAAAGGAGATTGAGTGGCTCTAGGGAGGGTGAGTGGGCAGACACTTGGGGCAACATTTATGTAATAGTCTTACAGCCAATCAGCTTTTTCCAATAGTTTCACAGTCAATATCGCTGTTGATGCTTAGTGTTTACAAGTCCTAAAAATTCTACTGTTCGATGATTGTTTTTCAATCTATTTTTAAGTCTGGGACCAACATATGGCGTTAACTTTTCTTTTGCCAAGTGAAGTTAAGAAGACAAAAACATAAGTGCTATCTATTGTCACCATCACTTCATAAGAGGGAAACTTAAAACCACATAAGTAAATAGGACATAATCTTAGAATAAAAAGGCATTTCTTTAATGGAATGAGTTTACTTTTATGAAAAAAATCACAACATTGATTTTATTTTTTGTGCTTTCTCTACTGACTTGAAAAAATTTAATCACCAACTTGTTTCTGTCCACAGAGGAAGCTTCAGCTGATATTTTTTTAAGTGCCAGTTTAAAGTGAAGAAGTGTCTTACTCTAGAGGACAATATATGGACAGAAAATTTAAACAGGTCAATAACCAGAAGATGAATTAGTTTCATCACAAAGATATTAAACATTGAACATTCTTTATTGGACAAATGCCAAATATGACCCCCCTGTTTGCTTTACGCTCACAAATCTAGTGTCAAATTAAGTATTTATATCCCTTTTCATCTCAACCAAAACATATATATCCATTTTTTTTATTGCTGATTATTTTTGTAATGCATAATGTTTTTCATGGTGCAACTACAAAACTACTGGCTCTTACAGAAGCTCCATTTCAGTACACACACTGTAGAATAAGACTAACAGCTTTACTTTGCAAAGTATATACAATGCAAATGGGTGCTCTTCAAAACAGAATTTAGTGGTAGGTGGGGAGATGCTTTCTGTGTACCTAGATGAAGTATAAGCATTTCCAAAAGCAAAACAATCTAAAGGTTTTCACATTTAATTTAAAAGCATTTTCTTGGTATTCATTCAAACCCAGGTCAAGTTTTCTAGTAAGATTTTTTTCAGTATCCTAAAACCCAACTGGAGGATCGTGTTTTCATTAGCTGATTTCAAATTATAAATACATTTGTGTGGAGAAGCATAGAATTCTCATTCTTAAAGAGAACTGAATACACATAATTAAAGAAAGCGAATTTCATATGAGGCCCACAATTATACGCATGATGGCTAATCTCACATTGCGTATTAGAAGCACATGCTCTTCCTTCCTGCTGAATTAACGAGACTCAAAGACTTTGCCCTCTTTGTAACTGAATCTCTTCTCAACTAGGAAAATTTTACACTATTTTTCCCCAGCTGTCCAACTTGATATTCTAATGCATGGTGTCTAGAACATACGTTGGTGCCTTCTTTATCTTAATTAGTTCAGAAGTGATTTTTACTGAATCATCACTTATTACCATCTCGGTTCTTCCCAACTCTTGGCATGTTTTCTAAATCATTGACCGTTCTCTTCCTTCTCCTTAAAGTAAAGAAATGTTAACAAAATATTCCAAAGGGAACTGTGCTAATTCTCTTTATTGTTAGTGCAATTAGTAAAGATTCAAGAAAAAATCTCCCACTGGAACCAATGCATCATGCAGGAGTGCAATTCCTGGCTAGCTCCGCCATCCTGCAGCTATTTCCACAGCTTTGGTACTTAATCCACATAAATATGCAGTCTTCCTTTTTTATGCTATTCTCCTTTAACTGAATCACATACATAAGATTTACTTATCAATTTTTTTAATTTAAAAAAATTAAAAGATAACTGAATAACAGTTCTTTTGAATTAGACACATTACCATAGGCCTTTTCTAAAATTTCATAGCAACCATAAGTGAAAGGTTGTTGCTGCACCCATGAACCAAATGAAATGATGGGGATAGAGATTTGATCATGGTCTGTTTCTCCAATCTCTGTCTTGAGTGGTGTCTTCCCACAATACTTTCCAGAACTACACCTTCCCTGTGGAGCTGTTTCACTTGGGGTAAGGGTAAGGGGTCAGCAAGTATTAATATCTTTCATATTAACCTTCATATCAATAACTCACCATTATTTTGTTCCACCTCCATAGCCAAACTGTCCTCAAAAGTGAGCGTTTCTAACTAATCTTTCTCTTTCCCCTGTAGTCATAATTTCATAACTTCACTCATTGGATTTCTTCATTTTATAACTGTAATTTCCATTATCTTTTTTAACAGTCACTCTGCTTATAAATGAGCAAGCATGAATCTTTCACAGATTTCTTTGGCACATATTTCTTTTTTTCACGTATTTATTTTCACCACCTTTCTTCCTTTCTTCAACCTGATTTAAAGAAATAAATGTGCTTGTTTGGAACAGCTAAATTGAATTGAGCACTCATTTTTAGGCTTATTTTTATAACTAGTAGCATGTCCAGACATAAGCTGGCCTGGCTAAGATCATGTTGTACTTAAGTTGCTGGTTACCTGGTGTGCCATTCCAGAATCCTGAATATTGACTTCAATGATCTGCTAAGGTCTTCACAACCCATATATCAAACCAAAGTGATATTTTAAAGGCTTCATTAATTAGACACTGTATAAAAGCACTTAAAGTATTGTTGTTGTTTGGAAATTACTTATTCCATATGTGAAATAAAAACTAAAGTTTACTATGAAGTTAATATGAGCATAATGTGTTTACAGCAAATTATAAACACTATTCAATGAGATTCTGTTTCAGAGGAAGGGCCCACTCTGTGATAGACATTGTCCTAAATATCGAGAATTCAACAGTAAACACACAGATATTAATGCCTAGTTTCCCTTCTGATTTTGATTTCCTGCCTTCCTTTAGCAACAACTAAAGAATCTGTATTTGAATGATCCCGTTTTATTTTTTCCTTGCTTACTATTTTGGCATCTTACTAACCTATTGGTTCTCCTATCTCACTCCAGTCTGCACTGAGATTTCCCTTCTTTGTATTTAAGAATCTTATCTCTATTTTTTAAAATGTTATCTCTATATCTATAATGTGCATAGGATTCATTTGAACAATGAACACCTTATAATATGCCAGGCACTGAGCCAGTTGTCTCACACACCGCATATTTTAATCATCTCGATGACTTTAAAAGGTAGGCTTTATGTTTCCCATTTTAGAGATGAGAAAAATAAGGATTACAGACTGTATTCATTTGCTAGGACTGCCATTACAAAACACCACAGACTGGGTGCTTTAAACAACAGAAATTTATTTTCTCACAGTTCTGGAGGCTAGAAGTCCAAGAGGAAGGTGTTGGTAAGTTTGCCTTCTTCTAAGGCCTCTCTTTTTGGCTTGCAGATGGTCACTTTTTCACCATGCTCACACATGGTTTTTCCTCTGTGTGCATGCATGTCTGGAATCTACATTTCTTCTTCTTAAGAGGACACCACTCAGATTGTATTAGGGCCCACCCAAAAGATTTTCAGATTAGTGATGCTCAACTGGTGCAAATATTCCAAAAAATTTAACTTAAAAAAATCCAAAATTCAAAACAGTTCTTTTCCCAAGAATTTAGTATACGGGATACTCAACCTGTAGTTACATGGACCACTCAAGCAGTCTGGCCCAATTAATTACCTTGGTACCATTTTCCATATGTTCTTTGTGACCAACTTAAACTATTTCAGTATGAAGGGCTGAGACTTAGCACCTTATCTTCATTACTGCTAGTAACAGAAAGCTATATTTCTCAGATGCATTACCTTAACCCCCACCAAAGAAATACCTGTCCATGGATTACCTTTAAATTTCATGGAGAACAAAAATAATATGGAGGGCTGGTCATGCGATGAGCATTTCTTTTTCTTATGAAAGATGACTATTGAATATATTGTCTATTTGGTTGCTCACCGTTCCTTGTATAAGTATCCATGTGAAAATGGGGATTTATAAAAATTCATCTCTCCTGAAAACTTGTCAGTGTCTTCCTGCTCTTTTCTCTCCCTCCTCTACCTTCTCTTCTATTTCTGCAATGACAATCAGGAAACTCAAAAACAAATTTATTTTTTAAAATGGAATCACTACAATTCTAGGCACTTGTTAAACTTGCATTTCCCAATAGCTATATGGCTTAATTATTTTAATTTCTATTTTAATAATCATACTTAAGGTGTTTTATTTTAACACCCTCAAGTCCTTTTCAGACAGCTAAGGCATCATTTGTAAATTAGCATATGCTTAATAAACAAACCATCTGCAATGGTATAAATATTTTCTTATTCCTAGAGTAAGAATTTCACAGTTTCATTCTTTGGGCTTTTAGCTTTATGACCTTAATTCCTGTGATCCTTTCATCAATTACTTCTGCTCAGCCTCCTTTTCAGACAGCTAAGGCATCATTTGTAAATTAGCATATGCTTAATAAACAAACCATCTGCAATGGTATAAATATTTTCTTATTCCTAGAGTAAGAATTTCACAGTTTCATTCTTTGGGCTTTTAGCTTTATGACCTTAATTCCTGTGATCCTTTCATCAATTACTTCTGCTCAGCCCAAACCACTTAAGATCCTTCTACTCCCCCCCCCCCCCCGCCACTCCCCACACCCCAGATGTGTGGACTTTTTCTTCTAATGGTTTGTATCAGAGACTCTTGGAGAATTGCTCTGGTTAGTAAAGCTGCTTTGACAGCTCACACAGAACTGGAAGTACTGGGGAATTTATATCCCTCTGGAGTGGCCCTCAGCCAGTGACTGATTAAAGCCTAGCCCCTTTGCCTCCAGCTAAGACAGACTATGATGGGTAATTTATACTCCAAAGTGTCCTGCTCCAGCAGGCTAAGGCTGAGGCTGAGTGTGGGGCTGGGGCTGGGGCTGATGGTGAAGGCGAAGCTGAGACTTCACCTGAAATCACGTATCTGCACAGCCTCTTCTCCTTTGTCCTGCTGTCCTCATTCCCTTACTGGTTACTCTTGGGAACACTTCCTTAACAGATTGCCTATACATGAATTCTTCTCTCAAGTTTTGCTTCTAGTGAACTTGCCCCAAGATAGCATTTATTGAGTTTGAAATTTTGCACACATACATGCACACATGCACACACACACACACACACACACACACACAATTTTATAACACTGAATGTAGAAAAAAAGGAGAAAATATTAATTATTTAAGTTAATTAAAGCATAGAGACATTCAGGGTAGAAATAAAGGGGGAAATATTAATTATTTAAGTTAGTTCAATTGACCCAGTTCTAGAGTACTTAATAACACATCCCTATTGGAAGAAGCAAACTTCTCTGGAATATTATTGATAGAGACTCAATACCTACTGTGGGAGGACTAAGGCAGAGGGGGGGCTTTGGAGTTAAACCGATCTTAATCTGAATCACGCCTATACCACTCATTAAGTGTTGTATTCTAAGGCCTCTCTTTTTGGCTTGTGTGTGTGTGTGTGTCTGTGTGTGTGTGTGTCTGTGTGTGTGTGTGTCTGTGGTGTCTCTCCTGTTAGAATATAGGAAAATCATGTCCACATGGTAGTAGACAAAGTCTGGGCAAAAATCTGCAATTCCCTAGTTTTTACCTATGAGCCTTATGTGAGTAAAAGGACTGAGCTGAAGAGGACAGATTCTGCATCTGAAAAGGAATGGACTGAAAGAGGGAAAATGAAAGATAGATGCATGAAACTCAGCCCTCACCTGTTGACTCCATCAGTTGTAAGCTCCATCCATGAACACAGAGCTCCTAATGCTTTATTAGTATATTGGTCTCAAATATGAAAAGGCCCACTCTGGCAAGAAAGCATAAAAAAATGCAAAGTATAAAAAGAATATCAATTAATATTAATAGTCTTAAAATGATAAGAAAAGTTATTGCATTCATGAAACAGGACGAGGATAAAATGCTATTTTAAGAAAGGAACAATTGGAGAAAAGACACAGATCTTGGATATTAAAAGTAAGATAATATATTAAAAAATGATAGAATTGTGGGAAAATAGCATTGAGGAAATACCCTAGAAAATATAAAGAGAAAGAAAGAGAAAATTGGTGAGAAAGGAAAAAGGAACTAGGGAATTAATCCAGGAAGTCAAATAGCCACAATAAAAAGATTACAAGAAAGAACAAAGAAATAGGAAAAGAAATTATTAAAGACAAAAGAATTCAAGAAAATTCCCTGGAGCATAAAGATGCAATTTTCCCAATTGAAAGACTCCACTGAGTGCCCTGCACTGTGAATGAATAAAAGAATCACTTAAGGCACAGTGTGGTGGAAGTTTATGATCAATTATGAAAGGATCCTATAAGTCTTTAGAGAGAAAAAAAATAGATACATGCAAAGCATCTGAGGTTAGAGTGATCAGACTTATCAACAAAAATACTGGAAGTTAGAAGATAATAGACAATAGAGGAATTCCTTCCACATTAGAGGAGAAACCTGGAGTTCTTTATGGAACCAAATATTAATTATGTGAGAGTGTGGAATATAGACACATTCAGGCATGCAAGGTCTCAAATGATTCCTCTCCCATGCACTTTCTCTCAGGTCATGACTAGAGAATTGCTCCAAGAAAAACAGATGGTAGAAATAAGAAAGAGGAAGATATGGAATATAAAAACTCTGGGTGTCCAGCATGGGAGTGAGGCAAAAGAAATTCAGAGGATCGTGGTACAGGGAAGTCTCGAGATGACAGTTGTAAAATAGGCCTAGGAAGGAACTGGTCCAGATGACAGCAGGAAGCCAAAGGTTTCTGAAAGGATGCCTGCAAGAACTAAATTTGTAACCTTAAAATCATTGACATGGCTTTTATAGAGAGAATAAGCAATAGAGGGCAGGAGTGGAAGCAGGAGATGGCTGATCGCGGTTTTCCAGGTGAGGGGAATGATGGCTCGGACAGGGGTGCTGTTGAGAAGGATCTGCCTCGGGACACGTTGATAAGATAAAGCTGCCAAGATGTGCTGAGGGGTCAGATGAGAAGGGAGGAAACACAGGGGCACTGCCAGCACCTTGGTCTCTAGCCTGAACCCTCACTGATGTGGGGACAGACTGGTGAGAAGCAAGTTTGGATGTCTGGGGATGGGGTAAATCCAGATGCATTTTGGATGTGTAAATTCTGAGATTCATATTGGAACTAAATAGAAATATCAAGTGTGGGTCAGATATATGAACCCAGAGTTCAGGGAAGAGGCTATAAATCTGTAGCAAAATTTGGGGAACTGGGTGAAGATGGAGATGGAGATAAAGAGGCTCAGGACTGAATTCCAAGGTGGCTCACATTGCCAGGATGGCAGAAGGAGAAGCCAGCAAAAGAGAACAGGAAGAACAGGGAAAGAAGAAAATCAGAGGAGCCTGGTATCCTAGAAGCCAAGAGGGGGTAACGTGCTAGAAGAAAAGGGGAGTGACCGTGTCAAATAAAATACAAAGAGTACAATTAGCCATTAGATTTGTCGAGGTTGTGGTCATTTTAGACTGGTTTTGGTAAAGTGGGAGGCTAAGAGCTTAATGAGAGTGGGCTAACAGGAAAGTAGCAATGAGGAAGGGGAGACAGCAAATAAGATTATGTTTGGGGGGAGTTTTGCCAGAAAAGAAGAAGAAATGGAAGCAGTAGCTAAAGAGAGACACAGGGTTCAAGGATTTCTTTTTTTAAAAAATGGGGGGAAAAATCAATATGATGTTTATATCCTGTAGGGAGTGTTCTAGTAGACAGATAAGAAAGACAAGTCATGCCATGGAAGAGATTGGAGAGGGAATGTGCTTCAGTAGGTGAGGGGACAGGGTGCCCGGCCTGCGGTGAGCACTGACAAGTTCTGACACCACCACCGGAGGGAAGGCAGGAGGGAACGCGGGGAAGGAGGTGAGGGCACAGGGAGGGTCTCTGCTGATTCCTCCGACTTTCTAACTGAAGTAAAAAGTGAGGCCATCAGCCGAGAGTGTGGAGAATGGGAGAAGACTCAGAATTTGAGGAGACAGAAGGTATGAGATCGCTCCTCGGTGTGTAGGAGACGGGATGCACTTTCACAAGCACTGTTGAGGGCTCTTAAGCTCTGTGGTCGTGAATTTAAAATGAGACCTGCTCCAACAGTTCTAGGCTTTTCTCCAGCCAAGTTCCGCTGCTCCATCACAGGCCTGGTGTGTAGGAGACGGGATGCACTTTCACAAGCACTGTTGAGGGCTCTTAAGCTCTGTGGTCATGAATTTAAAATGAGACCTGCTCCAACAGTTCTAGGCTTTTCTCCAGCCAAGTTCTGCTGCTCCATCACAGGCCAAGGGTCAGTGGAGAGTTGGATTTCACAGGACCTGGAATCTTGCAGGACAATACAATAGAGATGAGCAAAGGAGTTTAAAAAGATATAAAAGGAATAATTAAAATGATAAGACATGGAATCTAACCCGGGTTGAGGAGAGAAGTGGGGCCATGTAGTGGATGATAGATGATGGTGGAAAATGGACAGGATCGAAGAATCATGGAGTAGGGGGCACCAGGGATTCAGAAAGAGTAAGCGGCAAGTGTATGACTTGAGAGTGGCAGTGCCGTTACTGGTAATGATAAGGCCTAAGATGTGATCATAGGACGAAAGGACCATAGGTGGCATGAAGGAAAAGCTTCCTACCCAAACTGCTTGTGGTCTAGCGACTGAGCGCCACAGTGCTGGATGGCTGGTCCCCACACGAACGGTGAGATGTCCACCAGTGGCATGGAAATAATAAACCAGATGCTAACATCTGCAGATATTGGTCAGAGGCTTGAATAAAATTGTGGCAGGAAAAGATTTTCCTTGGCACAAACATTTTTTAATGCCATCTGTAACAGGATTTCTTTAATAGCAGTTTAAAAACTCTACTTGTCTAATGAATAAGTTCATGCGACAGGAATAATATTTGTGAATATTAAACTAAACTATTTTGATTTTCTTCACTCTCTGCATTTAAGCCATTAAGTTTCATTTGTCCCCGTGAAGGAAAGAGTAGACAACACTGTATAAAACAATGAGGTCATTGACCTGCTTTGCATCTCAAAGTTAGTTTTCTTGACCTCTTTGGTAAGACAATGGTCTTGAAGAGAGACTTGTTCAAGCTGCATCCACGATAGGCTATATCATAATTCATTCTTTTTTAAGGCTGAGTACGTAATATTCCATTTTGTGTATATACCACATCCTGTTTATCCATTCATCTGTTGGTGGACACATTTTGGTGACTGTGAGTCATGCTGCCATTAAGCCCCACACAAAAGGACAAATATTGTCTGATTTTACTTATGTGAGGTACCTAGAGTAGTCAAATTCCTAGTGGTGGAAAGTAGAAGAGTGATTATCAGGGGTTAGGGGGAGCGAAATGGGAAGTCAGCATTTTAATGGATACAGAATTTCAGCTTGGAAAGACGAAAAATTTCTGGAGGTGGATAGTGTGATGGTTACACAACAATGTAAATGTACATAATACCACCAAACTGTACACCAAAAAATGGTTAAGATGGTGAATTTTATGTTATGTATATTTTCCCACAATAAAATAATGGCTTCATGAAGAAAGGGAAAACTTCTAAATAAAATAACCCACCCCCTACCCTCCTCCTTTAGTGCTTAACCATTCTTAATACATCAAAAGGTAGACTTGGCCTACTAGTGCATAAAAGTTTCCTGAACAAAAGTCCATTGAGAACAAGATGAGGAAGGGGGAAAGCCTACACTTTCCTGAACAAATGGACTCTGGGAAGAAGAAAAGAGATAGGGAGAGAGGCAGCTGTGCCTTGATTTCTCTCTCTCTCTCTAGGCTTTGGTCAAGAGTGGGAATTATATTCAATAAACTCAGTGGAACGGTGATGGCAGGAGCCTCTTGCCAACATGACTCTATGTTTTTAAGAGATACAAATTATGGAAGTTGAAGTGGAAGAATATACTTTATGAAAGAGAGTACATGTAGGTCGGGGAGTAGGAAGAAGGAAAACATAATAATACAAAATAAAAAATAAAAGAAGGACCTGAACAGACTGATTATTTAAATGTACCATGAACTATAGGATATAATCAACTCACTCCTGCAGTAAATTAATTACATTATACTACCAAATTGGATTAAAAGTTTAGTTTTATGTTTATGTTTGACCTACATATATGGGCTTATGAAGAAAATCAGATAAGTCATACAAAAATAAAGAGGTTTTTATTATTTTCCATCTGAGAGTAATGTGACTAAATTTGTGGATGTGCCCAGTTTTGTGACTAAATTTTTGTGAAACTTGATATTATTAAGGTTCTAAAACTAAAATAAGTCCCATTTTATCTAAAGCCACCATACAAGGCATTGGCTAGGGAGGCGTAGTCTCAGTAGTGACCAGCCACATGAAGCTTCTGTCTGAATCTACTTGGAGGTAAATGCCAGGCTACTTATATGCCCTTGAAGGAATCTGGCCTCTAGCGCTTAGCCAAGAGACAAGAGTATGTGAATTTAGATGTGTGAGTGGGAAATGTGATAAGAAAATAAAAGGCAGCCAGAACATGGCCAAATTACAATCAGCTGTCCAAAGCCCACTCACTCTTTTTGGGAAAACAGATGTCAGTATGGGACCAATATTGGCCAGAAAAGTTCAAAATAATCTTAAAAGAATATTACCTGAGGACTCTGGGCATCAGAAAGTTTTCAGATAAGAAAGGGTGATCCCATGTATTTCCAGGTGAAGATTATTACAAACATATATTTGTGACTAATCAGAAACATATTGTTATGTGAAGGATGGGTACAAATCTGTCAAGTATTACCTGGGATAAACAGATATTTTACATGTTTATTCCACAAATAACATATATTTGTGACTAATCAGAAACGTGCTTTTATGTGAGTGATGGGTAGAAATCTGTCAAGTGTGATCTGGAATAAATATTTAGGCCAATTAAACAAATGCTGTTTAAGTGTGTAAATGGAAGGAGCTCTGCATTGGATGTCAGGATAAAAATTGAACAAGACATAAAAATAAACAAGAATCTACATAATGTAGGATACTAAACTGGTTAAGGACATAGCCTTTAGAACTAAACAATTTTGGATTTCCAAACTTATTAATCACGTTAACCTCAGCCAATGATTTAACCTCTCCAAACTTCAGGTTCCTCACCCATAAAATAGAAGTAATATAATTCCAGGGCCAAGATTAAGGGAGTAATAAAACACTTAGTAATCAAGATAAATGTATTTATGCAATATTCTTTTAAAAAACAAAATAAATACAAAAAAAAGCCCATGATAAACAAAAGATCAAAATTCCAAATAAGACAGGATCAGTATTACTGATTTTTTCAACATTAATATGACTAATCAAGGCACTGGATAATACTACTTATTTTGTGAGTTACTATGAGGATTCAATGACATGATTTAACATTTCAGCAAATATACTGTCTACCATACAAAAAGTGCCAGGCACTGTTCTAGACACTTGGGATATGTCAATAAGGCAAAAAGACAAAATTAACTGCCTTGGTAGAGATTACATTCTAGCACGGGGGATGCATGATAAATAAAAGCATAAATAAATTCATTAATTACAATTTATGTTGAAAGGTAATAAACCCTATAAACAATAAAGAAATAGACCAAAGTGAGAGAGACTTGGAATCTTGGTAGGTATGTGATGGGGTTAAAATTTTAAATGAGATGGTCAGAATAGACCTCACCGAGTAGGCAACATTTGAGCAAAAACTTGAAGAAATTGAGGGAGTTAGCCACGCAGATATATGTGGGAAGAGCACTCCAGATGAGGCAAATGAGGAATATGCTAGACATGTTTAAGAAAAAACAAAAAGGTCAGTTCACCATCAAGGAGAGTGAGAATAAGTTTAGCAGGAGACAAGAGAAGAGAGGGAGTGAGAACGGGCTTGAGAAACATCAGGGTACGTTAAAAAGTTCTTGGAAAGATTCCTACCATCTTTCAATTCTATTTTTCCACAAACTTTCTGAAGTACCCTCATGGATTACATAGGACCTCTCAAATCATTGTAAGAACTTCAGCTTTTACATGGAGAAGAGGAGTGACATGATCTGACTTATGGATAAAGAGGATCCCTCTGGCTGGTGTGTGTGGGAGTGAGAGCAGGTGCAGGTGTTGAGAAATACTCAGAATCTGGATATATTTTGAAGGTAAAGTCAGTTTGTTTCCTGAGTAATTGTTTGTGGAGTACAAAGGACAAGCACTGAGAATTAGCCCCAATGTTTTTGGCATGTACAAGTAGAAGAATGGGGGTGCAATCACCTGAGATGAGAAAAGCTGAATGTGGAACAGGTTCTGGGGGAAACATCAGAAGTTTGGTTTTGAATATGTTAAATTTGAGACATTTATTTAATATCCAAGTAGGCAGTTTTCTGGAGTTCAGACTGATTTTAATTATAATTCGTGAGTCAGTCAAATGAGCGGGTCTTCAAAAGCTCATGGAAGAACTCATGTTATCTCTTAATTCTATGTTTGCACAAACATTTTGAAGTGCCCTGGTATATGTATGCATGGTTTTTAAATTATGAAGCAGATGAGATCACTACAATAATAAGTGTAGATAAAGAATTAAAAATCAAAATATCTACAATTAAAAAGACTGTAAACACCGAGTGTTTGTAATAATATGGAACAATTGGGACTCTCTTAAATTATTCATAGGAGTGAAAAGTGAAACAGCCACTTGGAAAAGTGATGGACAGTACCTATTAAATGTATTTTTAATTTATGACCCTGCTATTCCTCTCCTGGGTAAATACCCAAAAGTAATAAATGCTGCTGTGTTCACCCAAGGACATCTATCTATAGGAATGTTTATAGTAACTTTATTTGAAATATCCCAAAACTGAAAACAAACCACAAATACTTATCAACAGTAGAATGGATACATAAATCGCAATATACTCCTACAATGGAATACTCACCCACCAATGAACAAGGATGCAAGACTGATGCACGAAACAACATGCATAAATCTCACAGACATGATATTGAATGAAAGAAATGAAGCAAACAGTAACACATATTACACTGTTCCCTTTGTATTATGTTCAAGAACAGGCAAAATTAATCTATGGTGACAGTTGTAAGAATAGTGGGTATGCTTTGCAGTACCTTGTAAGAGGGAACACAAGAGGGTCATCTGGAAAGTTGTAAATGTTCTACAACTTGCTGTGGTTGGTGATTACATGATAGCTCCTTAAGATATATACGGTCTACTTATGTAAGTAATCCCTCTAGAAAGCAGAGCAAACAGACAAAAATCAGAGAAAAAGGAAGCAATTTGGTCAATGAAAGAGATCAAAAAGAGTGATCGATAAGGTAGAGAAAAAAACAAGGGTATTGTATACTGGAAGCCAAGAAAAAAAAAGTGAAACAAAGAGAAGGGAGCCATCTATTGCCAGATTTTGTGGATTAAGAGGATAAGTAAGAATTGGCCGTTGGATTTAGCGATGGAGGTCATTAGTAACTCTGGAAAGGGTAGTCTGGTAGAGTGTTGAAAATGAAGGTTTGATTGGTGTGGGTTTTTAAAGGAATTAGGAATAAAGGAATTGAGGCAAGAAAGACAGACAACTCTTGGGGAGTTTACTGAACAAGTAAGCCAAAAAATAGGGTGATAGCTATTTACTGGAAGAGTAGGAAATAAGAAAGTTGTTTTTTTCCTTAAGCAATAAAAACAACTGCATTTTTATATACTAATCAAAATGATCTGGTAAACAACCTCACTCCAGTTAGACTGGCTATGATCAAAAAGACAGTGAATAACAAATGCTGGTGAGGGTGTGGAGAGAAGGGAACACTACTCCACTATTGGTGGGACTGTAAATTAGTACAACCACTATGGAAAACAATTTGGAGGTTTCTGAAACGACTACAGATAGATCTTCCATATGATCCAGCAATCCCTCTTCTGGGTATATATCCAGAGGAATGGAAATCATCATGTCGAAGGGATACCTGCACTGCCTTGTTCGTCACAGCTCTGTTTTCAATAGCCAAGATATGGAACCAACCTAAATGTCCATTAATAGATGAGTGGATAAGGAAACTTTGGTATATATACACCATGGAATACTACACTGCCATAAAAAAGAATGAAATACTCCCATTTGCAACAACATGGATGAACCTGGATAAACTTATGCTGAGTGAAACAAGCAAAGCACAGAGGGATAAAGACCGCATGTGCTCACTCATTTGTGGGAGCTAAGAGAGAAAGGAAGGCAGGAAAGAAAGACCACAGTAGTGCCATGATTCAACAGAGGGAGGGAACATTTCTAGGGCTACAAATTGAAGTTGAGGGGAGAGGGGGAGGGATCTCCCAATGGATCCTCTACTCCAGCCACACTGACCTGGTCATCTGGTCATCTCTCTGTTCTTGAAAGCTCACACTCTACCATTCTAAGGCCTTTGTACTTTCTCCTACCTCAATCTGCCCTCTTGTGACTAGCTCTTGCTCAATCTTGGGTCTCAGCTCTAAAGTTCTGTTCTCAGAAAGGCCCTCCTGGACTAGCCTCACTCCTTATCACATTTCTTTCTTCGTTTAATTTTAGCACTTGTCAGGATCTGGAATATAATCAGCTCTTCATTTGCTTGTTGTCTGTCTCTTCCCCAACACTAGAATGTAAGCTCCATGACAGTAAAGACCATGACTGTAATGTTCATTGCTGGATTCAACGCCTAGTACACCACCTGGGCTCTATTAGGCCAAAGATAAATGTTTGTTAAGTAAATACATTAATTATTACTAGCTTTGTTCATAATATCCTAATTCTGATCTGGTTGGGAGAACAGAGATATACACAACTGAAATAAGATTTCTAAAGCTTCATCACTCACCAGGGAATTCTTAAAGGTTCTGAAAAGGAAGTTCTGATCAGGAAATGCATGTTTCTCCCACAAGTCCTTGGGATTCAACACATTGTTTCCAGAGCTTGTTTTATGCAACTTTCTACAAGAGAATTATAACAGAATGTTTAATATGCTACCCCTCCCTTTGCCCCCCATCCATGTGGATAAAAACTAAATAAATGTTAGAGCAGCTGTATTCGATGTGCAGACTTCAGATTCTCCCTCCTGCAAGGCAAGTAAAAAGCAACGCAATATTTGCTATTCTTAAAAATCTATTTTATTTCAGAACATTGTTTCTACAGATTGTTTTTTTAAATGTCTGTATTTAGCCATTTTCCTGTTCTCAGCTTCCTGCTCAAAATCCTGGCATTTCCCTGATGTGTTAATTTTAGCTGCAAACACCTAATCAGAGTTTTAAGGATAATTAGTAGGTTGGCTAAGTTTCAGGAAGAAATACTAGTGATGTTTTCAACAGGCTGGCAGGATGTCTCCAATTATAAAGATGGAAGAAATAAAAACAACAGGATGCTAAAATCCATTGAGGGACAGATTGCGTTTTATAGGAAAAGATGTAACTTCATTTACCTTCAGTCTTTATGTCTTGCAAATGTGCTCAGCACTCCTACATCCCATGGGTCTCAGCGTCAATATTTATGTGCAGGAATACTTCATTGCCTCATAAACCAAGAGGTAGCTGAGTACTTTACTCTCTAGAAAATACGTGTTATACCAGCCAGTTTCCAGCAGCTCTACTTCTCACTCACACTTTTATGCAATGACTCCTGAGAAGATACAAAGCTACATAAACAAGAAGCCTTGATCTTTTTCTTCTTGCCCTTCGAATTAGATATTAACCGTTTCCAATTTTTTATTAAAATGTGATTCAACTCCAACCAAAATTTCAGTTATGGAAAACCCAAGGGTAAGGATTTTGTTTTGTTTTTAATATAAACATTAAAAATCTATATGGTGGGAAATCTTAGTATTTTAAATAGCAAATTCAAATTTAAAGTCGATGTTCTTCCAAAAAGGAATAGAAAGGACTTCTAAATAATGACCCTTAAGAGGTTTTTTTTTAATTATGAATAAACATTACATTCAATATTTAGAAATAGTGAGTATTTCTCAAGGAAGAGGCCACTCAGTTCATGAAGACCAGTCTCACATGGAGTCCCAGATTGCAAGGCTCCCTTCTCAGTTTCACAGAGTGTTCTGGGTCTTTAAAGAGCTTCTGTCCAAAATGCCTGGATGGTTACCCTCTGCTCCAAAGCTTTTCACTCCATTAACATTTTCCTTCTGTATAAAGTTGAAGAGCAGAACCCAGGCACCTGACCAGTATGAGCTCATCCATTTGAGAGGAGGTCATGGATTCTACCAACCAATTCAGGTTTTTCACATTACGTCCTACAGGATTATATTCTATGGAATACTCTCTCTCTCTCTCTCTCTCTCTCTCTCTCTCTCTCTCTCTCCCTCCCTCCCTCCCCCCCAACTTCCCACATTCCTTTTTCTTTTTCTTCCTCCCTCACTCTTAGACACATACACACACACACCCCTAAAGAGTCTGTAATGAAATAAATTTGAAAGATGAAGATTTAAAACAAAACAGGTCTATTTATAGGAAGATTCCTCAAAGCATATAATATGTTAATATGCATTATGAATCTCCAAAACAGTGATACGGAATGCAGTGTTTTTCAAATAAACTTGATCACAGATCATTTTTGTCACGGAATGTTCTTTATTGCCACAACAAGTATTTATTGAGCTCCTACTATGTGCTCTCTCTGTTGGTTTTAATAAGTGCATAGCAAAATGATTAAGATAGATTTCCCACCCTAAAGAAGATTATACTTCAATGAACACGACTTGCTCTATAACTGTGCTCTCCAGAAAGGTAGCCACTGACTACATGTGGCTATTCAAGTTTTATTAAGTAAACAAATAACATTAAAAATTCTCAGTTCCTTAGTCTCACCTGTCACGTTTCAAGTTCTTAATAGACACATAGTGGCCAGCGGCTACCATATTGGATGGTGAAAATATAGAACATTTTCATTATCGCAGAACATTCTATTGGACAGAAGTGTGCTAGAGCACTATACTATTTTTATTAGTCATACATTTGCATTAATAAGCATGAACTTTTATTTTTTATATAATTTTTCCTTCAAAGACTACAAACTTTTTCAGATCTTATTCAACTACAATCATCCTCCTATTGCAGTTAAGAATTTTCACTCAAGATTGACAAAAATCATTCTTAGTTCTGTCATTAATTTACTATGTTAATGGGTTGCTTCTGGACCCACTCTGTTAACTGAGCTCAAGAGCACTGACATGATTTAACACTCAGATCATATTAGAACAACAATAAGGAGATGATCCTAAAATCAGAGATTTCAGAGCCCGGAAAAGCCCCTAAAGATTATTTACTACAATTCTCTCCATTTTATAAATGTAGAAACTAAAGCTCAGAGACATTAGGAACTTGTCCTGGCTTACACAGATGTTAAATGGCAATGCCACTTGAACCCACCTAAGTCATACACAGTGGCTGCACATAACTCCCTGGGCCTTAAGGAAAGAATATATCGTGGCTTAGCACACTGCTGGCTAACAAGTGCGCTAAGTGTGCTATACTGTACAAGGAATAAATGTTTCTGCTGATATTCCTATGCTAATGATATAAAATGGAGCTCTTCTCCACAAGATCATTATCATAGGCATTAAATTTAACTTTGGCTTAAATTCTGTAAGTATTGTAAATGGTAAGTCCTGTAGAGAAAAACTCATTTGCTCGATTACAAAGTGTGTATGATGTGTGTGTGCACATGTGTGCACTTGCGTGCATATGTGTATAGGATCAGGAAAGAGGATGCAGATATTTATTCCTCAATTTTTTTTTTCCTTTTTGTCTTTTTTCGTGTCTGGCAACAGATCGCAACCCTCAGTGTCACGCCCGTACCGGACCGGGACCGGCAATGGGATCGCAACCCTCGGCGTCGCGCCCAC